>NC_143252.1:19525000-19828030 GCF_984573655.1 Nuphar pumila | reverse complement strand
TGGACTCAATTACATTAAAGAATGGTAAGCCCAATGGAAGTGTGCCAACAAAATTTTGGAAGGAAAAGGACACCAATAACTGCCAAATAATGACTCAAGATCATCAAAAGAAAAAGATGAAATTAGGAGTATGGTGGTGACCATGTTTGGCAATAGTAAGTTAGTGTCAATGAAGTGGTGTGAGGTGTCATGTATTTTCAAGCTGACAAGAAACAGGTACACTGATAGTGGTGCTACGAGTGTTGCAAATGACTCATTTTCATCAACAAATGTGTCATCACAATGCTATAATTGTCACAGGTGTCTAAAGTTCTAATGATGGCATTCTCATCTATGTAATCAAAAGCGCCGACTAGGCACTGACTAATCGGCCTAGTCATCCTAGGCGTAAGTAAAAAGTAAAATGCCTAGGCTTTGCAATTCTTAGGTGGGTACCTTAAAAGGTACCAATTTTGCCGACTAGGAATCGACTAGGGTGCCTAGTCAATGACTAAACTGCCATCGCCTAGGCATAAGGGCAGTTTAGTCATTTATTATTATTATTATTATTATTATTATTATTATTATTATTATTATATTTTTAACATATGAATGGGGTCATTTTAACTGATTGTGTTTTTCATATGTTGGATACCAAAGAGGGCGAGAAGGATATTTATAGGCTTGCAAAGATGAGAGATAGGAAATCGAGGGATCTGGGTATGGTTAGATGTATCAAAGATGAAACGCAAAGGGTTTTAGTCAAAGATGAGGAGATTAAGGAGAGATGGAAAGATTATTTTGATAAGTTATTTGATGAAAGTCATCCTCAGGATCTTAGAGACTTTTCCATTCCTTTTCATGAGATCAATCGTGACTTCATGCGCAAGATTCAAAAGAAAGAAATTGCAGAGGCTTTGAAGAAAATGAAATCAAGAAGGGCAGTTGGCCCAGATGGTATACCTATCGAGGCTTGGAAATGCTTGGGAGAGCAAGGTTTAGAATGGTTGACAAATCTTTTTAACAAGATTTGGCGGACAAATAAGATGCCTAATGAGTGGAGGAAGAGTACTTTGGTGCCTCTATATAAGAATAAAGGTGATATACAAGATTGCACAAACTATCGTGGTATAAAACTCATAAGTCATACTATGAAACTTTGGGAGAGGGTGATTGAGTCTAGGTTGAGGAAGATTGTCATGATATCGGAGAATCAATTTGGTTTTATGCATGGAAGATCAACTATGGAAGCTATACATCTTCTTAGACAACTTATTGAGAGAAATAGAGAGAGGAACAAATATTTGCATATGGTTTTTATTGATTTGGAAAAGGCTTACGATAGAGTACCTAGGGACGTTCTCTGGTGGACAATGATGAAGAAAGGTGTTTCTCTCAAGTACATTAGTATAATTAAAGATATGTATGTAGGAGTAGTAACCAATGTCCGCAATTGTGGAGGGGTGACAACCAATTTTCCTATAACGGTTGGGTTACATCAAGGATTTGCTTTAAGCACTTTCCTATTTGCTATAGTGATGGATGAGCTTACGAGATCAATTCAAGAAAATGTGTCGTGGTGTATGTTGTTTGCTGATGATATTGTTTTGATTGATGAGTCTAGAGCTGGGGTTAATGCTAAGTTAGAATTATGGAGGCAGACATTGGAAGCAAGAGGTTTTAAGTTGAGTAAGAGTAAGACAGAATACATGGAAAGTCGATTTAGTAAGCAACGAAGTAGTGATGGGAGTGTAGTGAAGCTTGGTGAGCAAAAAATACCGGTGGATGATTCTTTCAAATATTTGGGATCTATCATTCAAAAGTATGAAGAAATTGATAGAGATGTAAATCATAGGATAAAGGTTGGGTGGATGAAATGAAAGAGTGCAACTGGAGTGTTGTGCGATCATAGAATGCCATTGCGGTTGAAGGGAAAGTTTTATAGGACGACTATTAAGCCCGCTTTACTATATGGTACAGAATGTTGGGCTGCCAAGAGACATCATATTCAAAAAATGAGTGTAGATGAGATGCGTATGCTGAGATGGATGTGTGGAAAATACAATAAAAGATAAGATTCGGAACGAGGAGATACGTAAGAAGGTAGGCATTGCACCCATTGAAAATAAGATGAGAGAGAATCGTTTACGGTGGTTTAGACATATTCGACGAAGGCCTAATGATGCTCCAGTTAGAAGGATGGAAAAATGGAAAAATATATTAGTTAAAAGAGGTCGGGGTAGGCCTAGGAAGACATGGATGGAGGTGACAGGAAAGGATATGAATGCTTTGAACCTCACCGAGGACATGGCATTGGATAGAAATGAATGGAGGAAAAAGATTCATGGGGAAGACCCAGAATGATTTTCTTTGTTGGTTCATATCGCCGACCCCAATTGTTTTGGGATGAAGGCGTAGTTGTTGTTGTTGTTAATTTGTTTCAGATGAACTTTTTTGTTGAAGGTTTAAAGTGGGACGTATATGTGTAATTATTGTTTGTATATACGTCTGAGTTTTTGAAAAATTTCTATAAAAGCTTGACAGCATGTTTAGTATTGTTGATTATGTAATATTTTATATATATATATGGAAGGGGGACCGTTCAACCAAAGAAAGGTCCAAAATCTACAAAGCAATGATAATCCACAGTGTTCCTTCTCTAACGATCGAGTTTTTCATCGATCGGAGATTACATATTGAATTTTGAATTTTCGATGTTAAGATGTGTTTTTTTTTCAAAATACTAAAAATCAACGGCCCACAATACTTTGTATTGTAAAGTTTTAAATGCATTGTGTGATAAAATATATAGAATTACAAGAACAAAATGCAAAAGCACATACAAATCCAAGAGTGGACAATATAAGGGCACGAATTGCATAAGCACAAGTCTACTATGGGACAATACAAAGAGCCAACAAAAAGCAACACAAGCAAGTAAAATATAATGATTATTGAATATATGCTTGGGAAAAAGCATAGAAAGAATAGGGGAAAAAGCATAGAAACAACGACTCTATAGTCTAAAAGACCATAGAGTGACCCCCAATGGTCTCCCTAATACATTAGTGTGAAAATAAAAAAAAATAATAATAATACAAAGGAAAATTATTGTTTTTAATTGACAGTATTTATTACATGTGAAAAGATAGAAATGCCCCTATAGGGCATTTAACTATTACAAGACTAAAAAACAAATATATGAATATATGTATATATACATAAGTATATATATACATATCTATGTCACAAGGATTCGGCTAGCAGGGTGCCTCACCCGCGTCGACGCGACTCGACGCGGGTGCGGCACCGGGTGCAGTCAACCCGATCCTGGATGCGTTGACCGCACCCAGGATCATTTAGGTCCATTTTTTTGGATTTTTTTTAAATTTGCCCTATGAAATGGGCTGTGGAATTTTTTTTTTAAATTTCTGCTGACAGCAGTTGTCTGGTAGAGCTGCAAAAATTTTTTTTAAAAAATTCTGCTGACAGCAGCTGTCTGTCAGGGCTGCGAAATTTTTTAAAAAAAAATTGCTGACAGCATTTGTCTGTCAGCTGCTGACAGCAGCTGTCAGCAGAAAAACCCGCGTCGGGGAACCCCCGACCCCCTTTATATATATATATATATATATACATATATTTACATTTTTGCCCCTGCCGCACCCCCGCACCCGGGTTTTTTGGAAGTGCCGAATCCCCGTGCCCACACCCGCACCCATGTGACATAGATACATTATATATATATATATATATATATATATATATATATATATATATATATATATATATATATATTAATTTTTAACAACCCGCCCCCCCTCAAACTTACAAAGTTTGTTAAAGAGAAAGATAAACTTAGGAACAAAAAGGGCTTTGGTGAAAAAATCAGTTAAGTGGTACTCTAATGTAACATACGGCAACTCAATGGTTCCTCTCAGATATTCATCACGAACATAATGACAATCCATGTTTGGTTCGATCATGGAAAGTATAATTGCTTGCAATATAAATTGCACTCTTATTATCGCAACATATCTTCGAAGGTTTTGAGATTATTGTCCCCATATATCTTAGGAGACTTCTTAGCCATACAAGCTCCATATTTGTTGTAGTCATCGCATGATATTCAGTTTTTGTTGAAGACATGAAAACTTTTTGTTGCTTCTTCCATCTTTACAAAATCAAAGTCACCTAAAAGTACACAAAAACCGATAGTTGAGACTCTATCATTGAGATTTTCTCTCCAATCAACATCAGTATAAGCATGTAAATCTAATGAAGAAGATGAGGATAATAATACTTTCTTTGTTATAGTATTCTTAATATATCCGACAATTCTTAATACAACACTCATGTGCACAGTGGTCGGAGCATGTTGAAACTGGCGGACAGAGTGAACCGCATGAGCTATATCTAACCGAGTAATAGACAAGTGAGAGACCCAACTAGTCGGCGGTAAGGTGTAAAATCTTCGAACCGAGTCTCATCTTCCAGCCTTAATTTAGCATTAGTTACTTTCATGGTTTCTATCTTCTTATCATCTAAAATGTCAAACTTAGTACAAATATCAGTAGCAAGTTTCATTTGAGAAAGAATGAAACCTCTGGGAGAGTACATAACTTCAATACCTAAAAAATATCTTAAAAATCATAAATCAAACATATCAAAATTATCTTTTAAAATATTTTTAATATCACTAACTTCATGCTTGTCACTTCCGGTGAATATCATATCATCTTCATAAAGTAAAAGAATAACAACTTTAGAACTTGTACTTTTGACAAAAAGAGCAATGTCAATATAGCAAGAATGAAAACCCAAATGAGTCATTACATTACTTAATTTATCATGTCAAGCCTTAGGAGCTTGTTTAAGATCATACAAAGCTTTTCTATGTTTAAAGATTTTAACCCCGACAGAGGATCCATATAAACCTCCTTATTTAGTTCACCATTTAAAAAAAAATATTTTTAACATCTAATTGGTATATGGGTCATTTTTTAATAGATGTAACGGTTATAAGTGTCCTGACACTAATCATTCTAGCTACTGAGGCAAAAGTTTCTTTATAGTCAATTTCATATTCTCGAGAGTATCCTTTGACCACTAACCTAGTTCTATATCTTTTAGGGTCCCATCATTCTTGGTTTTAACCTTGAAAACTCATCTACATCCTATAGATTTCTTTCTTAAGGATAACGAAGCTACTTCCCATGTTTTAGCCTTATAAAAGGCATTTAGTTCTATATTCATTGCTTCAACCCATTGTAAAAGATTTTTTGCTTCATTATAATGCGATGATTCATGATAGGAATATAAAACTATTAAACGTGTAGAATTTGGTGTTAATGTGTCATAAGATACAAACGTACTTTGTGGGTTTGAGACACGATTGGATCTTCTAAGTGAGGTTTCTCCTATAGAAGAGTTTTGTGAATATTTTTCTAAAGCACTTGGAGTATTCCTTTGCTCACGCCAGGTATAAATTTGTATATGTTTATCAACAATATCATCATTTCTTATTTGTGATTCTGCATTCTCATCATTTGAATGCCCATTACTATCACCATCTTCATTAGCATTCAAAGTATTATCATTGTTATCATTCAAAGAATCATCACAAGAAGTCAACTCTTCTTGTGGTAAGAGATCAAATAGAAAAGTATGATCTACTTCCACTTTCTCCTTAGTTTTCTTAAGCTCATTTTCATTTTCCAAAAAAGGTTATATCTTTAGAAACATATAGTTTGTTATTTTTAAAGTAACATCTATATTCTTTTTAGTTTTCTCCATAACCCATGAATATGCATTCAATGGCTTTTGGAGACAATTTGTCTCTTCTATACAAGAGTACAAAACACTTACAACCAAAAACATGCAACTGCTTGAAATCGGGTGTTCTTTCAAATAATTTTTCATATAGAGATACATTTTTTAAGGATGATGATGACATTTTATTTATCAAATAAGTTGATGTTAAAGCAGTCTTGGCACAAAAACTTTTTGGAATATCTTTAAAGATAAAGTAGTGCCATAGTGGTATCTATAATATGCTTATATTTTCTTTCAGCTAATCCATTTTGTTAAGGAGTTCAAGAACATGACTTTTGATGACAAATCTCATTTTGTTTTAAATAATTTTGAAACTCGTTTGATAGGTATCCACTGTAATGAAGTGGATTGAATCTGATACACATACAAGAACATGCAAGAACACACCTTCAATCAAATGGAATGATTGATTGAATCACCGAACCACCCACCCAAGGGTCTAACAAATGTTAATATTGCATATAATCACTCATAAGAGTGTTGAAAGAATACAAGGCCTTCAAGGCCAATTTATAGAACAAGAGGGCTATTGGGGGCAGCCCAAGGTGACGGTCAGATTTATGATCGTTGGGAGCAGCTCCAACAATCACATTAGAGTTGCTCCCAATGTTACAAAAACCTAGAAACTGAAAAAGAAAAAGAAAACAAAAAAAATAGAAGAAATAAAAAAGGATTGTCAGCCCCTATTGGGCTTACGCCTATTGCAATGAAAATACTGAAATACCCTTGATGGGTATTTCGGTTTACAACACATTAGACATACATATACATATATGTATACATATATACATATACATATATATATATATATATATGTAAATCTTAGCTTATGTTAACATATCTTAACACCCCACCTCAAACTCATGGTACAACCACCGAGAGTTTGCCAAGTAAGAAGTGGAATCTGGGTGATGGTAGCGCTTTGGCGAATAAGTCCGCGAGTTGGTATTCAGATAGAACATAGGGTAGTGTGATAGTCTTTTGCAGGAACTCTTCACGAACGTAGTGGCAATCCATCTCAATGTGTTGCGTTCTCTTATGAAATGTATGATTGCTTGCGATGTAAACAACGCTCTTGTTGTCACAGCATAATTTCGAAGGTTCTGTAGTATGAACCCCCAAGTCTTAAAGAAGTTGTCTCAACCAAACTAACTCAAACGTAGTGGTCGTCATGGCCCGATACTTGGCTTCAGTCGAGGAGAGTGACACCTTCTGTTGCTTTTTACATCGCTATGAGATTAAAAATCACCTACAAAAACACATAAACCAGTGGTTGAGCGTCTATCATTGACATCTCCTCCCCAATCAGAGTCAAAATATACAATGACTTCTAGTGAAGAAGAGGATCATAAAAACAAGTCAAGGTTAATAGACTTTTGAATATATCTAACAATTCTCATTACAACACTCATATGCACTGTAGTAGGAGCATGTTGAAATTGACTAGCAGAATGAATAGCATGAGATATATCAAGGCGGGTAATAGAGAGGTAAGACAAAGCCTCAATCATCTGTTTGTAGGGCGTTGGATCTTGCAAAGGCTCTCCATCATCTATTTTTATTTTGGCATTTATGACTTCCAAAGTATTGAGCAATTTTTCATCCAAGAGTCCTGATCTTTCAATGATCATATTTAGTATGTGACAAAAAATAACCACAATTTGAGCAAGCAACTTCTATTCTAAAAAAATATTATAAAAAACCAAGATCTGTTATATCAAAGTTGGCTTTAAGCACATCTTTGATATGATTAATTATCTACTTATCATCTCCTATGATTATCATATTGTCTACGTACAGTAGTAGAATCATCATTCATGCATTAGAATACATAACAAACAATGTAATATCAGTAAAGCAGGATTTGAAATGAAGTTGCGTCATCATATTATTGAACCTATCATACCAAGCTTTTGGAGCTTGCTTTAAAACATACAAGGCATTACGTAATCGGAGAGTTTTTCCATGTGCTAAAGACAAACCAGGAGGAGGATTCATGTATACTTCTTCATCTAGGTTACCATTTAGAAAGGCATTTTTAACGTTCATTTGAAATATGGGTCATTTCCTAATTGATGTTATAACAATGAGAGTTTTAACATTAGTCATGCAAGCAACTGGGGCAAATGTCTCATCATAGTCCTTCACATATTCTTGACTATATCCCTTGACTACTAACCTAGTCTTATATCTTTCTAATGTTCCGTAGTATTTGGTTTTTACCTTGTAAACCCATCTGCATCCTATAGTTTTTCTTTCTTTAGGTAATGTTTGGATCTCCCAAGTTTTTGCCTTTTCTAATGCTTTCAACTCGTCATTCATGACCTTAATCCATTCATGTTGGTGTTTGACCTCATGATATGATTGAGGTTCGGAATAAGAGTAAATGGCCATTAGGCAAGATCTAAACCTAAGTTTAAAGGAATCATACGCTATGAATCTACTAGGAGCTTTCGAAAATCTTATAGATTTTCTAAGGTTAGAAGGATTTTCTTCTTGGCATTGGAAGTATCTTTCTAAAGCACTTTGTGGGTGATCTTCGGTACGACGAGCATAGATTTGTAAATTATCGTGAGATAGGTCCATAGACTCCTATTCACATTCTCATTGACCTCGTGAATGTTTTGACTCTCATGAATATTTTTACTCTTGTCATTGACTAGATCAAAGAGAAACGAATAATCACAACTATCTTGGATATTATCTTTGGTAAACCTGCTTTCATTTTCAAGAAACATAACATTTCTAAAAACATATAATTTGTTTCTTTTAATGTCATATCACCTATATCCTTTTTGGTTTTCGGCATAGACCAAAAACACACAAGGAATGGCTTTAGGGGAGAGTTTATCATTTTTGTTGGTAAGAACAAAACATTTGCTCCCGAAAACCCTCATACTTTTGTAATCTTGAGACATGTTTCAAAGTTTTTCAATAGGAGAAATGTTCTCAATATTTTTTGAAGGCATTCTATTTATCAAGTAGACCGGTGCAAGGGCAGCTTCGGCTTAAAAAAGAATTAGAACATTTCAAGATATTAGAAGTATTCTAGTGGTTTCAATAATGTGTCTATGCTTTCTTTCGGCAAGACCATTTTGTTGAGGGGTGTATGGATACGATTTTTTATGTACAATCTCATTTAAGTCAAGATAACTTTTAAAATCATTTGACACATATTGTCCCCCAGAATCACTTCTAAAAATTTGAATATTGGTGTTAAATTGATTTTGTATATAACTATAAATTTTTTTAAAACAATCAAATACTTTCAATTTGTGTTTTAAAAAGAATATCCAATAGTGCCTGCTATAATCATCTACGAACACAACATAATAAGAAATGCCTCCTTTGGATATGACAGGTGTGGGTCCCCACACATCCGAATGCACTAGTTCAAATGGATTCTTAGTTATAAGATGTCTTGTACCAAAAGGTAAAGATTTCATTTTTCTAAGAGTGCAATCTTCATATACAAAATTTTCCCTTTTACAATTTGAAAGAAATGAAATTAATTATAATTTGGTCACATACTAGGATGTCCTAGTCTTTTGTGCCAAATTTTTATATCTTTCCTTTTCACAAAATTACAAAAAAAAATATTTGGGCAATTCAAGATTGTCCATAACATAGAGGTCTCCTCTTCTATGGCATTACCCAATCGGCTTCCCAGACTAGAGATCATGTATTAGACAATCATTAGATGAGAAAACTATTTTGCAACCATAGTTTGCAATTTGAGAAATCGATAGGAGGTTTAAATTTAATTTTGGTACTACTCTAATATTTGGTATGTGAAATATAAGTGTTTTTCGATAAATACCAAAACTTTTGATTTTTAAAGAGGTGCAATCGGCAATGGAAACACAAAAATCATTTGAGTTAAACTTGCATTCGGACAATATGAACTCATTGAGGGTCATATGGAATGAAGCACCAGAATCTAAGATCCAATAGGTCTTACCATGGTTGTCACTTGTCAATACGGCCGCTCCCGAATAAGGAGATTGAACTTTAAACATAGGTTGCAATGCCTCCATCAATTGAGCTAAGAGCGAATCGATGCATTTGGAGTCGTCCACTTCACTCCTTTTAATTGAAGCCACTCTTTTATTTTCTTTATAATTCTCCTTTCTTTTGGGACAAAAAGGTTTGATGTGTCCCGATTCATAACAATGGTAGCAAATAATTTTTCTATATTTCTTTGACTCATGATCACCCCCCTTTTCATAGTTGTTGGGGTTTCTACTATTCTCATTTCTTACAAAATGAGGTGGTTTATAACTCTTCGTATGATTTTCGGGCTTCGACATAGCAAGCACGGATTCTTCATCCTTAGAAGTGGATGGCTTTTTCAACCTATTCTCTTTCATAGTTAATTCTTCAAGTGTCTCCACTATGGAAGGAACCCCTCCTCTATGAAGAAGAGTGGACTTAGTTCCTTCAAATCGAACCTAAGCTCATTTATGAATTGATAAAAATGCTCCGCTTTGATTTGATTTTCGCGGAGCTCAACATCTTATGGGTAATGTCATTTTGGCTCAAGAAGAGGCAATTCATCCCAAAGAAGAGAGAGTGCATTGTAGTACTCTCTTATGTTCATCTCTCCTTGAGTCATTGTCCTCACTTTATTTTGGACATTACATATATGCACAATATCCTTAAGATTTTACATGTCTTTAAGGTATTTTCAAGCATCACTAGCGGAGTCGAACTTCGCCAAACTAGAACATTTGTGAGTGTCCACACTATTGATGAGTTATCCAATAATTTTGAAATGACTCATTCTCCATTCCTTCCATCTTTTCTCATATTCGAAAACGAATTTAGTCATTTTCTCTTCTTGAAGCGCAACTTCTTTTTCGTTCCCCAACTTTATAAGGATGAGTTTAGGCTCCTTGTTAGAGCCGTCAACCAACCCCCAAAGCCCCTTTTTCCCATATTTTATGTTTTACTATAGATGCCCATGTCACATAGTTGGTGTCATTTAAGCGTATGGGAATGGAGACAATCACTTTCCTCTCATTCTCCATTTACAACAAGCGGAAATAAGAAACAAGAGAAGGTGAGAAAGAGAGGAAGAGAGAAAAAGAATGTGATACAAGGCCTTTTTTGAGGTGGTCTGCTTCTCGATGCAACCAAAATTTTCCCACGTCCAAGATCCTCCTTTTGATCACAATATTCTTTCTAACAAACGTCCTTTGGAACACCAAAGCTCTGATACCATGTAATGAAGTGGATTGAATTTGATACACATACAAGAACACACTTTCAATCAAATGGAATGCTTTATTGAATCACCGAACCACCCACACAAGGGTCTAACAAATGTTAATATTGCATATCATCACTCATAAGAGTGTTGAAAGAATACAAGGCCTTCAAGGCCAATTTATAGAACAAGAGGGCTATTGGGGGCAGCCCAAGGTGATTGTTGGGCTGCTCCCAACTGTCAGATTTATGATTGTTGGGAGCAACTCCAACAGTCACATTGGAGTCACATTGGAGCTGCTCCCAATGTTACAAAAAACTAGAAACTAAAAAAGAAAAATAAAACCAAAAAAATAGAAAAAATAAAAAGGATTGTCAGCCCCTATTGGGTTGACGCCTATTGCAGTAAAAGTATCGCCCGAGTCGAATCTAAACATAAAAATGTTGCTTTAAAATTTATTTTTAACAATCATATGGAATTTATCAAAGGAAGATAACACATCGGATTTGAAGTTAAGGAAGTAGATCCAGGCATATCTAGTGAAATCATCAATAAATGTAACATAATATGAACACCCTCTCTTTGATATAACCAGAGAAGGTCCCCAAACATCCGAATGCACTGATTCAAATGGTGTTTGAGAAACAAAAGCTATATTAGGAAATGGGATGGATTTCATCTTTTCAAAGATACAATCTTTGCAAATTAAATCTTTTTCATTACAAAAATTTTTCTCCAAAAGGAAAAAGATACATCTTTGAGTAGCTTGGATGTCCAATCTTTTATGCCAAGTTTCAGTATCCTTATTTTGGACATAATTACCAAAAAAAAAATGGTGGAAGATTTAGATAGCTCATGAAGTAAAGATCTCCCCTCATATGGTCATGCCCAATTCGCTTCTCAGACCGAAGATTCTGCACGGAGCTACCCTTAGATGAGAAGGAGATTTCACATCCATGATTGAAAATTTGAGAAACGGAAAATAAGTTTAAATTTAGTTATTGAACCCTAAATTTTTGGTGCATAAAATTTTTAAAAAGAATCTAAAGTTCAAATACTTTTAATTTGCAAAGATGTTCCATCGGTAGTGGAAACATAGGTAGTTTTTTAGTTAGCGCATAAATCGAATAGATCATTCTCATGAGGTATCATATGAAAGAAGACTCCCAAATCAAGGATCCAAAAAGACATACCTAGAGAAGAAGATGAAGCTATTGTGGCACCCGATATAGATAGAGATTTGAGTAATTGTTGAAGTGTCTCTGATAGTTGAGCAAGTGAAAAAGAGTTTCTTACTTTAATTAGTTCTTTTTTCTTTGGTAAGGATTCTTCAATGAAAGCCACCTTGTTCTTGGGGATTTGGGACAATTGGGTCTTATGTGTCACAGTTCATGGCAATGATGATAAATAACCTTTTTATAGCCACAACTATAGTTATTATTTTCACTATAGTTATTTTGTCTTCCGAAGTGTGCAGGCTTGTAAAATTTCACATATTTGTCAGGTTTAGAAACCATCAACACTTCATCTCCTCCAATAATCATACCAAGACGAGTTTCTTCTTGGCATATTTTGTCAACCACGTCTTCCAAAGGAAGACGTTTAGATTGACGAATGAGAGAAGATCTAACTTCTTCAAATTCGAGCCTAAGCCCTTGTAAAAATTTAAAAAAGTGTTTTTTTTCTAATTGTTCATTTCTTAGCTCAACATCTTCACTAGCAACCCATTTGGGTTCAAGAAGAGATAACTCATCCTATAGAGGACCAAGAGTACTAAAATAGTCACGGACATTCATGTCCCCTTGTTTGATGGTACGTATTTTTTTTTTAGAAAAAATTACCTTGAAAGGTCTTTTTGAGAATACATACCCTTCATAAAGAACCATGTCTCATTAGCTTTACAGAATTTAGCAATGTTGGCACATATTTTGACCTCAACATTGTTCATAAACCATGCAAGAATTTTTTAATGCTTACTTTTCCAATCTTCTACCGTGGATTGATGATGTTCAATGCCTTTAATTCGAGCATCTCATTTCAAAACTTTTACTTGATTTTCTTTCAACTTGGTGAGTTTGATTTGAGGCTCCGGAATAGAGCCCATTGTTAAAATTACTTCATATATATATATATATATATATATATATATATATATATATATATATATATATATATTACATCAATACCCGATAGGGGTATTTTTGTAATTTCACATAGTTGTTTTAGAAAACAACTATTTTTATTTTTTGTTAAAATGTAATTTCTTTTTTTATTTTTTATTTTCTTTTTTGTATTTTTTAGGAACCAAAAGGGGCTCCAACCATAGAGTCGTTGGAGCCCCCAACGATCACAAATGTGACCGTTGGGGGCTCCCAACGACTCCATGGGAGCCCCCTTTTGGGCTCTCCTTTTGAGGCCCTACTTTTCTTTTCTCCCTCTTGTATAAATAGGGGTGAACCCCTTGTATATTTTCATTCTTGAGAGCTCTCTCTCTTTTCAATAAGAGGCTTTTTATATTGTTGCCTTCTTAAAGGCTTGTGCTTGCATTGTCCCTTAGTGGACTTGTGATATTGTCTCTTTTATTCATTGTTGTAAGTGCTTATAAGCACTCTTTATATTTCCGCAATATCTCATTACACCCATCACATATCCCCAAAGCTTCTTGCCCTTGAGGTTATTTCCATAGCGAACACCCACATCTTGTAGTTGGAACTATTTAATTTGAAGAAGAGATCAATATTTTGTTCATTCTCCATTTTGATTGACTCAAACTAAAAAGCCTACAAAGAGCATGATGGTATGAGGTGTGCACCTCATGCGACGTGAGGCACACTTTTGGCTCAAGGCACGCTTCACACATGAGACACATGTTTAGTATATAAGGTGATCAAATGGGGTCAAAGGCCCCATTTGACCACCTTACTGTAATAAAAAAAACAAAAAAAAATCTTTTTATAAAAAAGTGAAAAGGAGAAGGGTTTAGGGTGTCTTTCCCCCTTCTCCCCCCCCCCTCCACATCTCTTCCAATGACTGAAGCATGAAAAGGAAAAGATATTCTGGTGACCAATGAGACTTTCCGGTGGTCGGCGAGACTTTATAGTACTCTCTCTCTCTCTCTCTCTCTCTCTCTCTCTCTCTCTCTTTCGTTGTTTCAGTGAGATTTTTCAGTGACTGACTGGAAAATCTCGCCGATGGTGCTTATTTCTTTCCTTCTTTTTTCTTTTTCTCCTTTGTTCTTCCTTTTTCTTTTTTCCCTTTCTTCCCATCTCCTTCTTTTGTTCTTTCTTCCTTCTCTTTTTCCCCTTCTTTTTTTTCTTTTTTCCCCCTTTCTTCTTTTTTCTTTTCACCTTTCTTCTTCTTCTACTTCTTCTTCTTCTTCTTCCCCGTCTTCTTTCTTCTTTTTTTCTTAACCCTCTTTTTATTCTTCTTTTTCTTCTTCTATGCTTTTTTCTATATTTCTTTTTTTCTTTTCGTGTTTTTCTCTTCTCTAATTCTTTCTTTTATCGGTACAGCATTGAAGTACTTTTTATTAATATAGTGTTTCAACACCTATTTACCACATGCTCCTCTTTTATTTTAAAAAAATGATCGGTTGAAAACAAAGAAAAATTGTGGTATTTGGATTATTGCTCATCCTATAGATAAATTTAAATCTTTTATCTGTTTTTTAAATATTTGATCATGGATGTAATATTTTCTTCTCTTTTGATAGTTGTTGGGTACAGGATCGTCAGTCAGGGAAGCAAATTGGGAAGGCCAAGGAGGTCTTTACTATATAGATTTTTTGATAAGATTCGAAACGAGGAGATACGTAAGAAGGTAGGCGTTACACCCATTGAAAATAAGATGAGAGAGAATCGTTTACGGAGGTTTGGACATATTCGGCGAAGGCCTAAGGATGCTCCAATTAGAAGGATGGAGAAATGGGAAAATATATTAGTTAAAAGAGGTCGGGGTAGGCCTAGGAAGACATGGATGGAGGTGATAGAAATGGATATGAATGCTTTGAACCTCACCAAGGACATGGCATTGGATAGAAATGATTGGAGGAGAAGGATTCATGTGGAAGACCCATAATGATTTTCTTTTTGGTTCATATCGCCGACCCCAATTATTTTGGGATGAAGGCGTAGTTGTTGTTGATGTACCCAAGGATACTTTTTGTTATAACGTTCAGAAATTAGATTTAGATTTGTGGCACAAAAGACTTAGTTATCCTCATATATCCAAAAAAAATATTGCTTGTAAAGATTATATTCTTGGTAAAATAAAGAAATTACCATTTCGTGACAGAACTTTTGTTTATTAAAGTCACTTTAGTTAATACATTTGGATGTTTGAAGTTCTGCACCAGTCATATCAAAAAGTGGATACGCATAATACATAATTTTTGTTGATGATTTTTATACTTGGATTTACTTCCTTAAACATAAATCAGAAGTTTTCTAACACTTTTAAACATTTTACAAAATGGTCAAAACAAATTTCAAAATGATATTTTCCTTTTTTTACCAATTCAGGAGGAGAACTTTTATCAAAAGAATTTAAGAATTATCTCAATTTACATAGCATCACACAACAAAGATCTTATACTCACACACCACAATAAAATGGTTTGGCAGAACGAAAACACAGACACATTATAGAAACTACTATGACCTTATTAATAGCAAACCAAGTTTCAAAAGAATTTTGGTTGAAGCAGCCTTAACTATCACCTATCTTATTAACAGAATGTCATCTTCCTCATCAAAAAACATAACTCCAATCGAAAAATTTGTTAAATTATCTCCTAATTATTTCATATTAAGAGTTTTTGGATGCAAATGTGTTGTTTTCACTAACAGAAATGATAAACTTTCTCCCCGTGCTATCCCTTGTGCTTTTTTAGGTTATGTAGATAATAAAAAAGGCTATAAATGTTTTATTCCTTAAAATAAAAAATTGTATGTTTCAAAAAATGTGTCCTTTTTGGAAAAGGGAAGTTTTTTTTATTTTGAAAATGTTAACTAAGTAGTCTTTTCTATTATATTTAACCTCGAAGCATGATAGTTGTGATTATGAATGTGACCCAGATGATGGTCAATATTGTTACGACAATGAAGCCATACATGATACTTCAAGTACAAGGTTTTGATGATGAGCAAGTAGAATCAACTGCATTTCAGCTAAGGCTATGAAGAAATTGAAGAATTCAGTGAAGAATCCTTGAAGAGTAGTGTGCAAATGTTTAATTCATTAAAAGTCATAGATTCTTGTAAGAGCCTTACTTAGAGTGCATATTTAGGTTGCATTTCACCTTAAAAGTCTTTAGAAAAACTTTTCAAAAAGAAACTCTTTTGAAAATCTTTTTAGAAAACTCTTTTCTTAAAATTTCATGTTTATTAGTCGACCAATAGACTTATCAGTCGACTAATCCTTTCGCGCCATATTTTCTAAAAAGTCATTCTTGTAAAATTAGTCGACCGAAGGTTTTATCAGTCCACTGGACAGAATGTCTGTTTTCTGGAAAATTAGCAGCAGTCGACTAATGGTTTTATCAGTCGACTGAACAGAACATGTGTTTTCTGAAAATTTAGCAGCAGTCGACTAATGCTTTTTATCAGTCGACCGAACAGAATGTTTGTTTTTCAGAAGTTTTTTGCAGCAGTCGACTAAAAGGTTTTTCAGTCTACTGATGATATTATCAGTCGACTAACTTTTCTCAAGTCGACTAAGTTTCAAAAGTTCAGATTTTCAAACGGCTCGATTAACAGATCAGTCGACCGACGATAACTGTCAGTCTACTAATAACTAACTATTAGTCGACTAACTGATGTATCAGTCGACTAATTTTGCCGTTTTCCTGAAACTTCAAAAAGGCGTGTCTTTTCATTTTTCAAACGGTTTGATCGTTCGAAATGGACCGTTTTGACACCCTTTCATACTCTCAACGTATGGAATCTTTTAACTATAAATATGAGTGCATTTTACACTCAAAAACAACAATTCAATCGATTTAAATCTTGTTTTTCACTCTTATTCAGTCAAGTATTGATTTTCTCACTCACGTGATATTTTCACTTCAGTTTTTCACTCAAATCACTTTGAGAGATAGTGAATTCGTGAGTAGAGTGTTTCAACAACCTCAAAAGCCAATTGCATCTCATTTGCATTCAAAAGGAAGGCTCATAGGTTGTATTGTAAGTTGTTATTTCTTTTATGTAAAAAGAAGGACTCCTTGGTGTAAAGGAGTTGTTTGCTTTCAGTGGGATTGTTACTGAAAGTTGGGCCGGTTATGGTCTGTGTGATCTTGTAGTTTACAAGGTTGATAGTGGAAAATCTCAAGCGGGTTTTGCTTGGGGACTGGATGTAGGTCGGGTTTGACCGAACCAGGATAAAATCTTGTGTTCTTTGTGTGTTTGCTTTGAGATTTGCAAAATCCTTCAATTTTCCGCAAAAAGTTTTAAAAGCACTATTCACCCCCCCTCTAGTGCTCGTTGTCTCGATCCTAGTGCACTTTCATTTGGTATCAGAGCACAGGTTTGCTATTACTTTGATTTGACCATCATCTAGCATGGCAACTACAACATCTCAGCACAAAGAAGGAAGCTCCTATGTTCGTCCTCCTCTCTTCGACGGAACAAACTATGGATACTGGAAAGTAAGAATGACAATATTCATTCAATCCATGGATCTCGATATCTGGAGAGTTGTTTCAGAAAAGTACCAAACTCCATCAACTGATTTCAGCCGATGAACCGATGATGAAAAGAAGACTGCTTCACTTAATGCCAAGGCAATGAATGCCTTATATTGTGGCGTTGACAAGGTAGAGTTCAATCGCATCTCTCAATGCTCTACAGCTAATGAAATTTGGCATACTCTTCTCGTAACACACGAAGGTACGTCAAAGGTAAAGGAATCTAAAATTGCTTCTTTAGTTCATAAATTTGAATTGTTCAAAATGAAGCAAAATGAATCTATATCGGACATGGTAACTAGAATGACCGATATAACTAACACTTTGAAATCCCTTGGAAAAGAATATTCACAAGTGGATTTAGTCAGAAAGATTCTAAGGTGTTTAACTCCTGAATGAAAAAGAAAAACCACTGCTATTGAAGAAGCAAATGATCTCAATACGAAGACTTAGTTGGTAACCTAATGGCATATGAGGTCCAACTTCAAGACAGACAAGAAGAAGAGCCTAAAAAGAAGTCTCTTGCTTTTAAGGCTACTTCTGACTCAGAAGATTCTGAAGAAGATGAAGATGAAGATATTGCCCTCATCACAAGGCAATTCAGAAGATTCATCAAAAAGGGAAGATTTCAAAGAAAGGCAAAGAAAGCAGATTCTTCCATTCTCAATGAAGTAAAGTGCTTTAACTGCAAAAAGGCAGGACATATCAAGAAAGATTGTCCTCTTCTCAAATTCAAGCCCAAGGACCAATTCAAGAAGAAAAAGGCATTTCAAGCATGTTGGGATGATAGTGACTCCTCTTCCGATTAAGAATCAAATGAAGAAGTCGCCAACATGTGTTTTGTAGCACAAGAAGATTCGGTAAGTCAATTTGACTATGATGAGTTATTTGAAGTATTTAATGATTTATATGCTAAATTTAAGAGTCTTAGTTCTAAAAATAAAGAGTTAAAAACTGAAAATTTAACTCTTGACTCTCAAAATAAAGTGTTACTTCAAGAAATAGAAGATCTCAAGAAGGAAAATTCTTGCCAAGCACTTGAGATAAACGAAATTGGAGATAGAACCAAGTTCTTACAAAAGGAAATATCTAGTCTTAAAGAAAAGTCAAATGATCTTCTTTCTATAGCGACCAAATTCACAAATGGTCAAGAGAATCTAGAAAAACTTCTTGGTTCTCAAAGATGCTCGGTTAATAAAACCGGATTGGGATATAGCTTCTTTGATATTCAAAATAGACCAAACTATGTGGTGAAAAATCAAAGACATTATTCTCAACCTTTTGTTCATAAAACTAAATTTTCTAGTTCTAATAGAAATGCATCTAGAAATGATTATTCTAGAAATGTTTATTCTAAATTCTTTTATAGAAAGAATATTTATTATCAAAGGAAACCAAAATCCAAATGGATATGGGTTCCTAAGACTAACTCTCATGGACCCGAAAATAGAAAGTGGTCAAATGCTCTGTTTTCTGATTTTGTTGTAGGTACACAACATAAGGAGCAAATGGATATTGGACAGGGGTTGTTCCAAACATATGACTGGAAGGCCGGAGTTATTTTCAACCCTCCAAAATAAGGATGGAGGAACCGTCACCTTTGGTGACAATAACAAGGGAAAAGTGATAGGTATTGGTAATATTGGTAATCCAAAATTTCCCTTGATAGAAAATATTCTTTTAGTAGATGGTTTAATGCATAATTTAATATCTATTAGTCAATTATGTGATAAAGGTTTTCATGTTTCTTTTGAAAATGATTTATGCTTAATTTCTGATTTTCAATCTAAAAAGATCATTTTTAAAGGTAAAAGAAGAAACAATGTGTATGAACTATATCTAGATGAATTACCCTCTTTTAATGAAAAATGTCTTATTGTTTCAAATGAAATTCAATGGTTATGGCACAAGAGACTTGGACATGTTAATTTTAAAATTATTTCAAAATTATCCAAGAATGATCTTGTAAGAGGCCTACCTAGAATACCATATAAAAAGGATCACTTATGTGATGCTTGTCAAAGGGGTAAACAAATCAAGAGTTCTTTTAAAACTAAAGATATAGTTTCAACAAAACGTCCTCTTGAACTTTTACATTTAGATCTATTTGGACCATCTAGAATTCAAAGTTTGAATGGTAGCAAGTATGCTTTTGTTATAGTAGATGATTATTCTCGGTTTACATGGGTGATTTTTCTAAAAAGCAAAAATGATGCTTTTTTCAGAATTTTCTAAACTTTGTAGAAGAATTACAAATGAAAAATCTACATCTATTATTAAAATTCGTAGTGATCATGGTGGTGAATTTGAAAATGAATCTTTTCTAAAGGTTTGTGATTTACATGGTATCTCTCACAACTTTGCTTTTCCTAGAGCGGCTCCACAAAATGGAGTTGTTGAAAGAAAGAATAGAACTTTGCAAGAATGTGCTAGAACCATGCTTCAAGATAAAAATTTACCAAAATATTTTTGGGCTGAAGCAATTAATACAGCATGTTATGTCTTAAATCGTGTTCTTATTCGACCAATTTTACATAAAACATGTTTTGAATTGTATTATGATCGTATACCAAAGATCTCAAATTTCAAAATTTTTGGTAGTAAATGTTTCTTGTTAAATACCAAAGATAATCTTGATAAGTTTGATTCAAAATCAGATGAATCAATATTTCTTGGATATTCTTCTAGAAGTAAAGCATATCGTATTTTCAATAAAAGAACATCTTGTATTGAAGAATCTCTACATGTTGCATTTGATGAGAATTGTAAGCAGGTTATACCTCTAAGCGAAGAAGAAGAAGCAATACTTCAAGAAGAACCCTTGATAGAGAGTACTTCTCAAGAAAATATTCCTCTTCAACCAGTTTGGAAAGAAGTTCCTAATCATCCACATGAACAAGTTATTGGTGAAATAAAGAGTGGTGTCCTAACTAGAAGGCAGTTAGAAAAATATATTGCAAATGTTGCTTTCATATCAAAATTAGAACCAAAGAATATCAATGAGGCATGTGATGATGAATTTTGGCTTTTAGCCATGTCTGAAGAACTTAACCAATTTACTAGGAATGATGTTTGGGATCTAGTTGATAGACCAAAGGATTATCCAGTAATTGGAACAAGATGGGTCTTCCGAAATAAGCTGGATGAAAATGGTGAAGTCATTCGTAACAAAGCAAGGCTAGTGGCACAAGGCTATAATCAAGAAGAAGGCATAGATTTTGATGAAACCTATGCACCAGTGGCTCGATTAGAGTCAATTCGTATGATGCTTGCTTTTGCTAGTTACATGAACTTCAAATTATATCAAATTGATGTTAAGAGTGCATTCTTAAATGGACACATCAATGAAGAAGTTTATGTAGAGCAACCTCCAGGCTTTGAAAATGAGAAATATCCAGAAAAAGTCTACAAATTGAAAAGAGCTTTGTATGGACTCAAACAAGCACCAAGAGCGTGGTATGAAACACTACGAAATTTTCTAGAACAATCTGGTTTTTCCATTGGTCGGGTAGACTCCACTTTATTTATTAAACATTTTAATTCAGATATTCTTATTGTGCAAATTTATGTTGATGACATAATATTTAGTTCTACTAATGATTCTCTTTGTAAAGAATTTGCTAAGGCTATGCAGGAAGAGTTTGAAATGAGCTTGATGGGCGAATTAAACTACTTCCTTGGACTTCAAATAAAGCAAACTGAAGAAGGAATCTTCATCAATCAGGCTAAGTATACAAAAGAACTTCTCAAGAGATTTGGGATGGACTCATCGAAATCAAGAAGGAATCCTATGAGTACAACTACTTCTCTTGATAAAGATGAAAATGGTAAAAGTGTAGATACTAAGCTCTACAGAGGTATGATCGGATCTCTATTATACTTAACTGCTAGTCGACTTGATATTATGTTTAGTGTTTGTATGTGTGCAAGATTTCAAGCTAATCCAAAGGAATCTCATTTAACTGCAGTAAAACAAATTCTTCGTTATTTGAAAGATACTTCAGATTTCGGTTTGTTTTACCCAAAATCATCTTCCTTTGATTTAGTTTCATATAGTGATGCAGATTTTGCAGGAAGTAAATCTGATCGCAAGAGTACTAGTGAAACTTGTCATTTCTTGGGAAATTCCTTAGTCTCTTGGTTTAGTAAAAAGCAAAATTCAGTATCACTCTCAACAACTGAAGCTGAATATATAGCGACTAGTTTAGCATGTTCACAAGTACTTTGGATGAAACAGACCTTAAAAGATTTTGGTTTAAACTACTCCACAACAACTATTTATTGTGATAACACTAGTGCTATAAATCTTTCGAAAAATCCTATTCAGCATTCAAGAACTAAGCATATTGAAGTTAGACATCATTTTTTAAGAGATCATGTGTTAAAAAGAGATATTTCGTTAAATTTTATTTCCACTAAAGAACAACATGCCGATATCTTCACTAAACCTCTTAAAAATGAAGATTTTATGAGAATTAGGAGAGAACTAGGTATTTGCTCGTTTTTGGATTTATAAAAATGTTGATTTTTGAACAAAATCTCAAAATCGCACTATTTTAGTCGACCGATAAAATTCTAGTCGACTGGTGTTTTTATATTTTGGAATGTATCGCATCATATTAGTCGACCGATATAGTTCTAGTCGACTATTGCTATTTTTAGAATAACTCGCACTTTTTAGTCGAACGATAAAGTTTTAGTTGACTAAATTTTTTTTTAAAAAAAAAAAAATTAAGTGAAGGGACCCGACACCCCTTCGATTTGTTTTAAAGCTCGTTTTTTTTTAAAAACAAAAGAGGCATCGTTTCACTTCGTACCTTTTCGTTTTTTTTAAAAAAAAATGAAACCCTTAAACCAAAAACCCCTCTTTCTCTTTTGCCTCTCTCTCTTCCGAAAAACCCCTGGAGTGCCGTTCGACTCCATCATCGCCGGGATTTTCTTACCGTAACAGGGAGACGCCGGAATCTTCTGGCTGTGATCTTTAAACGTCGGAACTCTCTTGCCGTGACAGTGCTTTGCCGGAATCCCCTTTTGGCCGACTTCTCCTCATCGTTAGCCACCACATTGTCCTTCGTTTTTTATCGCCGGAAAGCTTTTTCCCCTTGCCGGACGTTATTTGGAAGCCGACATTTTGGTAACCATGCCTCGCACGAAGTCTGCATCTGCAAAAGGTTTAGGTTCTCCTCCTCCTACACCTACTTCAAGACATGGTTTTTCACTAAGATTACTTCGCAACCATCTTCTCTATGACACTTTTGGATCAATTTCTGCACTACCTATTTTACCAGGCCGAAATGTTCTATTTCACTTATTTTCTCGTTACAAAATAAGAGAATTATTTCCTGGTATTTCACATCTTTTTGATGCTTGTGCAGATACCCTTCACTATCCTTTTCTTATTCACTTGTTTTACACAAATTTACAAATGAATCATTAAACTGGAGTTTTGTCTTCTCTTGTTCGTGATGTTGAAATCGAGTTTGATTCGAAATTGCTTGGAGAAATTTTTGAAATTCCACCTTCAGACACTCTTTTCAACACTATTGAATTGAATGATGAAAGAGTTTTTGAACAAATTCTTCTTCCAGAAGCACCTCACTGCCCTCCTTTAAAAAATACTAATCTTCAAACTCGTGCACGCATTGCTGGACGAATCCTTGCCCACAATGTTCTACCCAAAACTGGTTCTTTTGATTATTATTCCACAGATCTATCTACGGCTCTTTATGTTTTATTTGGAAATATTTCTGTCAACTGGGCCAATGTGTATTTTACAAACTTGTGGAAACAAAAAACATTTCTTCCTTATGGTTGTCTTTTAACCTGTATTTTTAGACATTTTAAAGTTCCTTTAACAAATGAAAAATACATTGAGCAAAAAGAGTTCTTTGATCAAACAATTTTTAAAAGAATGAAAATTAAATATCTGCCTCCCTTAAATGTTGATCAAACTGAACCATCTGATCCTAATGAACCATCTATTTCTGAACCTTCACCTTCTGCAACACCTTCATCTCATGCAAAAAGAAAGAAATTTTCGACAAATCAAGACCATGATGAAGTTATGCAGAGACTGGAAGCTTTGGAGCTGCATCAACACACCTTTCGTGAAGATGTGACTCAACAACTTGCTTCAATTCAGAAGGATGTAACTGCCATTAAGGATTTGCTAAACTCTCTTTTCTGATCTTTGATCTTTGAAAAACATACTTTATGGGTTGTAATATTTTAAACTTATCTGCTTATGCTATTTTTGCCCTTACTCTTTTTTATTCTGACAAAGGGGGAGAAAAAGATAAAGATAGCATTACTTTGAAATTGCAAGGAAATCTTGAGAAAAAAATTATAGCAATTACATTACAGGAGATCTTGCATGAGAAATGCAAAATTAAGAGAAAAAGAAAGCTTTGAATGAATGTATTTCTAAATGCATGATGAATGGAAATGCAAACCAATCAATATGTATTATATGTGCTTTAAATGTGCTAACTTTTAATGTTTTGCAGCATACTGATAGGGGGAGTAAAATCTCCATCTATGCATCTAAATGCTTCATCTTTGATTAAGTTTGTCAACATCAAAAAGGGGGAGATTGCTACGACAATGAAGCCATACATGATACTTCAAGTACAAGGTTTTGATGATGAGCAAGTAGAATCAACTGTATTTCAGCTAAGGCTATGAAGAAATTGAAGAATTCAGTGAAGAATCCTTGAAGAGTAGTGTGCAAATGTTTAATTCATTAAAAGTCATAGATTCTTGTAAGAGCCTTACTTAGAGTGCATATTTAGGTTGCATTTCACCTTAAAAGTCTTTAGAAAAACTTTTCAAAAAGAAACTCTTTTGAAAATCTTTTTAGAAAACTCTTTTCTTAAAATTTCATGTTTATTAGTCGACCAATAGACTTATCAGTCGACTAATCCTTTCGCGCCATATTTTCTAAAAAGTCATTCTTGTAAAATTAGTCGACCGAAGGTTTTATCAGTCCACTGGACAGAATGTCTGTTTTCTGGAAAATTAGCAGCAGTCGACTAATGGTTTTATCAGTCGACTGAACAGAACATGTGTTTTCTGAAAATTTAGCAGCAGTCGACTAATGCTTTTTATCAGTCGACCGAACAGAATGTTTGTTTTTCAGAAGTTTTTTGCAGCAGTCGACTAAAAGGTTTTTCAGTCTACTGGTGATATTATCAGTCGACTAACTTTTCTCAAGTCGACTAAGTTTCAAAAGTTCAGATTTTCAAACGGCTCGATTAACAGATCAGTCGACCGACGATAACTGTCAGTCTACTAATAACTAACTATTAGTCGACTAACTGATGTATCAGTCGACTAATTTTGCCGTTTTCCTGAAACTTCAAAAAGGCGTGTCTTTTCATTTTTCAAACGGTTTGATCGTTCGAAATGGACCGTTTTGACACCCTTTCATACTCTCAACGTATGGAATCTTTTAACTATAAATATGAGTGCATTTTACACTCAAAAACAACAATTCAATCGATTTAAATCTTGTTTTTCACTCTTATTCAGTCAAGTATTGATTTTCTCACTCACGTGATATTTTCACTTCAGTTTTTCACTCAAATCACTTTGAGAGATAGTGAATTCGTGAGTAGAGTGTTTCAACAACCTCAAAAGCCAATTGCATCTCATTTGCATTCAAAAGGAAGGCTCATAGGTTGTATTGTAAGTTGTTATTTCTTTTATGTAAAAAGAAGGACTCCTTGGTGTAAAGGAGTTGTTTGCTTTCAGTGGGATTGTTACTGAAAGTTGGACCGGTTATGGTCTGTGTGATCTTGTAGTTTACAAGGTTGATAGTGGAAAATCTCAAGCGGGTTTTGCTTGGGGACTGGATGTAGGTCGGGTTTGACCGAACCAGGATAAAATCTTGTGTTCTTTGTGTGTTTGCTTTGAGATTTGCAAAATCCTTCAATTTTCCGCAAAAAGTTTTAAAAGCACTATTCACCCCCCCTCTAGTGCTCGTTGTCTCGATCCTAGTGCACTTTCATTATGGCAGATTCAAAACAAAACCTTGACAATGTATTTAATAAAGAGCAAACCCAGAAGGACACCAATTATTTACAATACTTCAAGCATAAGGATCACAATCTTCCATGTGCACTAGAAAAATATTCTTAAGCGCAAACCAGAAAGTCATCTAGAATTTCTAAACCTCCCACTAAATTTGTATCCTATGAATTTTTTTCCCAAAACTATAAGGCATTCATTGCATTAATGCACTCATACATAGAACCTTCAACCTATACTCAAGCCAAAGAACATTTTGAATGTGTAGAAGTCATGAGAGTAGAATTAGAAGCTTTAGAAAAAAAACTAACACTTGGACTATTCAAAACATTCCACAAGGAAAGAAACTCATAAGATATAAGTGGGTATACAAGGTTAAAAGCAAGAGTGATGGAACTCTTGAAAGATATAAAGCCATAGTAGTTGTCAAGAAATACTCTCAAGAGTATGGCATTGATTATAAAGAAACTTTTGCTCCAGTTGTCAGGATGACAACAATTAGAACTTTAGTAGCCTTAGCCTCTATTAGAAAATTGTCTATATTTCAAATGGATGTCAAAAATGTCATTCTTAACAGAAACCTAATTGAAGAAGTCTATATGAAAGCACCACCTGGTATAAGTATTTCTAAGGGTAAAGCTCTTCGTTTAAATAAAGCTCTTTATGGTCTTAAACAGGCACCAAAAGCCAGGTATGACAGATTTAGTCATGTTATGATCGATATTGGATTCGGATCTTATTTGATTGACATTGTTTTGTTTGTTAAGATTTCTGATGCAGGTATTATTATTATTGTTCTTTATGTAGATGACACGATCACTACCTGAGGAGACAAACATGAAGTTGAAAACATCAAAAAGCTTCTTAAAAATTATTTTGGAATGACTGATCTAGGTTTATTAAGATATTTTTTAGGAATTGAAGTTGCTTATTCCCGTACAGGATATCTATTATTTCAATCTAAATTTGCTTTTGATATTGTTTTCAAGTCTTAAATTACAGATGTTAAGAGAGTTGATACTCCTGAGGTTGTCAATACCAAAATGTGAATTGATGATGGAGAACCTCTTGAAGATCCCACTCCTTACAGACAGCTTATTAAAGCATTTTATTACCTCCCAATCACTCAACCTGATATAGCACATGTTGTATGTTGAGACTAAGATGTTTTTAGTAAATAAGTTTTTCTAAACTAGAGGTTATTTGAATCTTATTCTTTAATAAGGGACCTGGGTGTAATTTTGTTTCTTGGACTATCTCTATTTAATATAGAGATTAGCCCTAATTGAATTAAGGAAGTTCTATTATTCTCCAGCCGTCTCTCTCTCTCTCTCTGTCTACCTGGTTGTTGCGCATCTCACCTTACCTTCAACATGGTATCAAAGCCATGTCCCCTCCTGGGATACAGTTTCTGATCGTGGGTCGTGTAATGTTGTTGTGGTTGATCGTGGAAAACTGCAGCAAGCTGCATCAAGTGTCGTGAAACGTGGAAAGTGGCTGATCGTGGAAGCACTCAGATCGTGGGTCGTGTGATGCCGCTGATCTGATTTGATTCTCTGTGTTGTCGACACAGATTTTTACATAAAAAAAAATCTGATCGTTGCAAATTGATTGGATGCTGCGGGCTTCAAAACAAATGATCTTTGACGTGTGGATGGTGGAGAAGTTCAGATCGAGTGAAGATCTGATGCAGAGAAGTCGCGAAATCAAATCAAGTGGGGGTCGGTTCTGTTAAAGGCTGTGAAGAATCAGATACAGCAGAGATCTGATCCATCGTCCTTGGGAGCGTGATCTCGTGCCCTGCGCCAAGTTCGAGTGATTATAAAAAAAGTTGTCTTATCATTGTGAACCAGTGATCTGAAGCAGATTAGATGGTGATCGTTGTCAACATCTACAACTTGTGAAAGTCGAGGTAGTTGTGCGTGAAAAAGCAAGCAATACGATCGATTAAAACTGTCGTCTGGATCGGGTTCTTCATATGGTGATCCAACTGTGTTGGATATGATTTCAAAGTGAGTCAATGGGGTTAGAGTGGATGTTGAATAAGTCTCCAGTTTCTAGCATGAATCAGAGGCATATTCGTGGTGGATGTGCAGTCGAGGTATGCATCTCTATCGTAGTTGTGATATGCATCTCTATAGTGGTGGATGTATAGTCGTAGTAGACAGCCTATTGTAGTCGTGATATTCAGCCTGTCGAGGTCGTGGATGATGTTGGTCGTGTGTGCTGGTGTTGTGACTGTATTGCGTTGAGGCTGCTGCTGAAAAAAAAAAACAATCGTGAAATTGATTTTTTTTCTGTCATGATGTATATGGCTGGGAGCAGTTGTCGTGAGAAAAAAAAAATTATTTTGTTTCTACTCATGTTATCGTTGGTTGTGCTCAGATTCTATTTAGCAAGCAACTGGGTGCTGTGTAGTGATCTTTTTTATTCAGCAGGCTTAAAAGAAGTCTCTGCGTGCTCATAGTATTGTTGGTCGTGCATCTAGGTGCTGTGTCGCGATCCTTTTGACTCTGTTGATGTTTGAAACCAAGGAATCAGCAGGTGTGATTTTCTGCTGTGTTTAAAAATATTTTGTTTGTGGGAACCTTGTCTTTTGAAGTGGGATTCTGTGTTGGGTGCTGCTACTGGTTGTCGTAGTGGCGGATGTGTGATGGTAACACATTCTAAGTCGTGTTGGATGTATGATCTTGATTTACAACCTATAATCATCCTTGGTTGAGGTGGAAGGTTTTGGTCAAGTTCATTTAAAATTATATTTGAAGTTTGGATCTGAACAGTCGAAGGTCGTGTTTCTCAGATTTCATTGGTGAAGTCAAAACTTGATAAAGTCAGGCTTGTTGTTGATTGTGGGTATGCGCGTGTGGTTGCTCCTGCATTTTGTGAATCAAGCCCATTAGTTTATATTATGGCTCAAGTGGTTAAATCAGATGCAGATTCCTCCAATGATTGTGTAATTCTTAGCAGGGCTGAATATGACGAGCTCCTTGCTTTACTATCATCCAATTCAAAGTCTTCTGTTGCGGAGGTTGTGTGCTCGGCAAGTGATGGCCTATCTGCTCAAGGTGGTAGGTGGGTCATTGATTCTGGAGCCTCTGGTCACTTGTGCGGAAACTCAAGCAATTTTTTGAGTTTAAAACATGTGACAGTTCAGAAAGGGGTGCGTCTTGCTGATGGTAGCTCTTCCCCAATTGTAGGGCAGGGAAACATGTCTATTACCCCTACTCTTCAATTGTCGCATGTTCTTCATACTCCTTCGTTTCCACAAAATTTATTATCCGTCAGTCGAATGACAAAAGAGTTGAATTGTAGAGTGATTTTTTATCCTATGGGATGCACCTTTCAGGACTTGCTGACGGGGAGAAGGATTGGTGGTGGCTATGAGGAAGGTGGTCTGTATTACCTACACCAACCAGAGGTTTCAGCCTATTCTGTTGTTACATCATCCTCAAGTCCTCTATTGTGGCATCATCGTTTGGGTCACCTTCCAGTGACAAAACTTCATCGTGTCATTCCTCATATACCTCCCTCAGTTTCTTTTCAGTGTGAAACATGTCAATTGGGAAAACATTGTCGAAGCTCTTTTCCCTCCAGTCAGAGTCCATCAAGTCAAGGATTGTTTGATCTTCTTCATGTAGATGTGTGGGGTCCGAGTAGGATTTTGAATAGGTCTCAATGTCGTTATTATCTAGTTATTGTTGATGACTTCTCTAGACTATCGTGGGTGTTCTTGTTAAAAGATCGGTCTCAAGGTCCTGTCATTCTTAAATCTTTAATTGCAGAGATAAAAACTCAATTTGACATGTGTTAAAATTGTTCGCACAGATAATGCTCTTGAGTTCAAATCCAAAGACTTACTTCAATTCTACTCTGTTAATGGGATTCAACCTCAATTTACATGTCCTCATACCTCCCAGCAAAATGGGGTGGCTGAGAGGAAACATAGACAAATCCTTAATGTTGCTCGGTGCCTTATGATTCAATCCAATATGCCTGCTACATAGTGGGGCGATACGGTTTTGACAGCTGGGTTTCTTATAAATCGCATGCCGTCAAGTTCTGTAGAAGACCAGATCCCAATTCAAAATCTCCATCCAGAGGCTCCTCTCTTTCCTATCCCCCCTAAAGTTTTTGGATGTGTGTGTTTTGTGCATAAGCTGGGTCCTGATCGAGATAAACTTGTTGCGCAGTCTATTAAATGTGTTTTCCTTGGGTATCCTAAGAACCAAAAAGGATATCGTTGCTATGACCCTATATCTCATAAAGAGTATGTCAGTGCGGACGTTACCTTCTTTGAGTCTATTCCTTATTTTTCGAGTACTACTCCAAGGTTACAAGATAGTCAGGGTGATGTTTTTCCTCTGCCAATTCCCCCTTTTCCTTTAGAGTCGTTCACTCCAAAGCCTGTGGCTCCATCCTCTGGGGAGTCTCGATACAGAAACCCTCCTATAGTGTATACTCACAGGTTACCACCTACCTCCATGCCCCCATTATCTCCTTCTCCTGAAGCAAGTATCTCTGAGCATACTGAAGTTTCTGCTATTGATGAGGATCTTCCTATTGCTCTGCGAAAAGGGAAAAGACAGTGCACCCTTCATCCTATTTCTTAGTTTGTTTTCGAAGTTAATCTTGGGGCTTCTATGAAGAATTTTATCTCGGCTTTGTCTGCCTCCTCTGTTCCGCTTCATCACAGTCAGGCTCTATTCGACCCCAAATGGATGCAGGCTATGAAGGATGAGATGGATGCCCTATGTTCTAGGGGCACTTGGGATTTGGTGGAACCTCCAACTGATGCAGATATTGTGGGCTGCAAATGGGTATATACCATTAAATACAACTCGGATGGGTCAATTGAACGGTACAAAGCCCGGTTGGTTGCAAAAGGGTATACTCAGACTTATGGTGTTGACTTTTTTGAAACTTTCTCCCCAGTTGCTCGTCTTGGCACTATTCATCTTGTTCTTTCTGTTGTTGTGTACCATGGATGGCCCTTGTTTCAGTTGGATGTAAAGAATGCCTTTTTGTATGGGGATTTGCATGAAACTGTCTACATGCAACAACCCTCAGGCTTCGAGGTTCAGGGGGAGTGTAAGAAGGTGTGCAAGTTGAAGAAGGCTATTTATGGCCTGAAGCAAAGTCCAAGGGCATGGTTTCACAAATTATTTGAGGTAATGTCGAGTTTTGGCTTTGTCAGGTCAGCTTCATATCACTCCTTGTTCATCAAGAAAACCAGTGCTGGAATTGTTGTTATGGTGGTATATGTCGATGACATCATATTAACTGGGAGCAGTGCCCAAGATATTTCTGCCACAAAAGATCATATTCAGAAACACTTTGTTACTAAAGATCTTGGTCACCTTCGATATTTTCTGGGTATCGAAGTTGCAAGAAATAAAGAGGGCTTAGTGTTGTCTCAAAGAAAGTATGTGTTGGACTTATTAAAAGAGACTGGAATGCTAGGAGCCAAGCCAGCTAATATTCCAATGGATCCCAAAACTCACATGTTCGATGAAAAGTCTGAATATGTGGACAGTGCCAGCTTTAGATCCTTTGTGGGTAAGTTGCTATATGTGACTGTTACTAGACCTGACATTTCATTAGCTGTGAGTAAAATCAGTCAGTTCATGGACAAACCTACAAAAGTTCACTAGGATGCAGCTATGATGGTTATTCGGTACTTAAAGGCATCTCCTAGTAAAGGTCTGTTGTTTAAACGAAATCCATCTTTGGACGTTGTTGCTTACACTGACGCAGATTATGCAGGATCTGTTGAAGATAGAAAGTCAACATCTGGATTTTGTGTATTTGTGGGAGGAAATCTTGTTACCTGGAGGAGTAAGAAACAAACTGTTGTAGCCAGATCGAGTGTTGAATCTGAATATCGAGCAATGGCCCAGACTGCAGCTGAGATTATGTGGGTAAAATCAGTCTTGACCGAGCTTCAGGAGAAAGTATCCCTACCTATGTTGATGATGTGTGACAATAGAGCTGCTACATATATTGCCAACAATCCAGTGTTTCATGAAAGGACTAAACATATTGAAGTTGACTGTCACTATGTTCGCGACTTGGTTCAGGCTGGGTATATCTGCACCGATCATGTATCTTCCGAAGATCAAGTAGCTGATGTTTTTACCAAAGCCCTGGCGAGACCAAATTTCTCAAAGTGTTGTGACAAGCTAAGCATGATTGATATCTATGCTCCAGCTTGAGGGGGAGTGTTGAGACTAAGATGTTTTTAGTAAATAAGTTTTTCTAAACTAGAGGTTATTTGAATCTTATTCTTTAATGAGGGACCTGGGTGTAATTTTGTTTCTTGGACTATCTCTATTTAATATAGAGATTAGCCCTAATTGAATTAAGGAAGTTCTATTATTCTCCAGCCGTCTCTCTCTCTCTCTATCTACCTGGTTGTTGCGCATCTCACCTTACCTTCAACATTGTACACACAGCTAGTCAATTTCAGCACGCTCTCACTTTTGTTCACTTGGGAGCAGTTTTGCGTATTATTAGATACATTAAATCTTCTTTTTCTCGAAGCTTTTTTTGTCTGCTTCATCTTCATTAGATTTAATTGCTTATACTGATGCTAACTGGGGAGGTGATTCCAGTAACAGACATTCAACCACTAGTTTTTGTGTTTTCTTAGGAGAATCCTTGATTTCATGACGGTATAAGAAGCAGGAGAAGGTTTCTCTTTCATCAACAGAAGTTGAATATCGAGATATAGCAACCACAACCATGGAGGTAGTCTAGCTCAAAAGATTGTTGGCTGATATGGGAGTTGAAGTGACAAAAGCATCACGTACGTGCTATAACAATAAAAGTGCGATATGCATAGCCAGCAACCTGACATTTCATAAACGCACCAAACATATTGAAATGGATTGTCACTACGTCAGAGAAGAATATTTACATGGGACTATTAATCTACCTTATGTTACCTCAAAATATCAATTGGCAGATTTCTTCACCAAACCTCCCGTCACTCATAGATTTCATTTTCTCTTAGACAAACTTTTGGTCATTATACCATAAGTTTGAAGGGGAGTGTTCAAATATATATATAAATATATATATATATATATATATATATATTATGTATGCATACCAATGTATATGCACGTAGTATATATGTATATGATATATATTTTTATATAATATGTTTTTTCTTTATTTATTTTCTTTTCAATATCTAGTTCCATTTGAACTAGACTTAAACTAGTCAACATATTGTTGACAAGTTTGAGAGTCGTTAGAACTAGTCCAACGGCTACAAATAGAGTCGTTGGACTAGCTCCAACGACTCTCTTGTGCTTCTCTTAGATCTATTCCAAGAGCTCATTCATGTGTATAAATAGGGGTCATCCCCCTCCAATTGTATTAATGCTTTTTAAGTATTTTATGTGAAGTTAAATAAAGATTATTCATTTTATTCTTGTGTGTTCTTATTTTTGCACTTTTATGGGTTTTGGTTAATGTGTCTTTTATAGACACTTGTTGTCAACATTTGTGTTCTTGTTGAAGGTTGGTATTTTATTACACATACATATAAATATATATTTATATTTTGTTCTTTCTTTCTTTCTTTTTTTATTTTTGATATTTTTGGACTTGGTCAACCTAAGTTGACTAAGCTCCCAACAGCCAGATTTCTAGCGGTTGGACTGTTCCAACAGCTAGAAACTAGCCATTGAGAATGGTCTCTCTCTCTTTCTTTTGGCTATCTTAACCCTCTTTCCTCTCCTCTCTTGTGTAAATATAGGGGTCTTCCCCTCTTTGTAAAGTATGCATTTTGCATACTTATAACAATAAAAATATTATTCTATTTTTTGAGTCTTCTTGTGAGTACCCCTTTGTGGGCTTTGTGAGTGTGTTCTTTAGAGAACACTTGTGCCTTGTTTACTTGATATTGGTGGACACTTTGGTTCATATTTGGAGGCTATTTAATTATTTACAGTACTGATTAGTCCTCAACTAGTCTTTTTAGGGGTTGACCAACTAGACACCGCCTAGCGCTTTTGACTATAGATTATGGTACAGAGTTAAACAAATACGAAAAAGACTGCTTTCATCCTATCATATCCCTTCTGATTCAGGTCATTTTTCTTCTAACTACATAGGGTTGACAAACAAATAGCATGTATATTAACGTGAGAAAATATATATGATGCAAGTAAATGCACATATGACAATAGTAGACGCATATCTCTGCAGAACTTCCAACATAAAACTCTCATTATTTCTTCTATCATGAAAAATTTAAAACCTATAAGATAAAAAAACAAAACAAAAAGGGTGAATGCACATACAGGCGACCATGGCCCAGGTTCTGGAAGAACCTTATCTGGAGGTGAGTTTTGTACAGCACCTGTTTTCTTCTTAAGAACATCCTGCAGGAAATAAAGTTAGAAAGACAATGGGCATGAGGGTATTTGATAAGGACATTAACATATAGTAAGGATACTTCTTTAAGGAAATAAGAGCTTCCGGATAGCGACTCACCTCTCCAGAGGCCTCAATAGCTGATATCCACTCATCTGAGAAAGGTACCACATTAACGGGATAATTCATACACATGGAATCTTGCTTTGAACAATCCAAAGGCTTTATGTTGCTGCTAATTAATGGAAAATTGTTTTAATGGACTGTTTGGTGCCTTGATCAAATATAAAAACTAATGGAAAACATGAATACTTACGCTGAAATTACTGCACCTTGGCTTTGTGCTTGACATGTACTATTCTTCACGTCACATTGAGTTGCCTCACCAACAACTTCGGAGTCTCTGTTTAAAGTAGAAGTTGGAACTTCTTGCATCTCTTCTGCATGAGTTACAATACATGGTCAGAACATTCATTCTTTGGTGTTCACCATCATCCAAAACATTGTTAGCACTCATCCTATGTTTTTCTTCATGTATTGGTTGAGTGATAACACTTACCACTTGTATTCTTGAAGCCATAATCCCTTTTCTTGAAGCCATAATCCATTTCACAAGTTTTCCTGTCAACCATCTGAGTGACTCCAACACCAAACGGAGGCACGCCAATCATGCATGAAGAAGGATCAACCATCAAAGAAGCAAATTGAGAATTCCTCATTTTGTCTTCTTTATAATGTAAGCACTTTTGAGGCTTACTCCATTCATTCATCATGTCATGAGAATCAACATTGATAATTTTTTCATCTATGTCATCAACTATACGAGAGACTGCAACCCCCATTTCAAGCTCACCAGACAAACCTGATGAAGAGTTAACCAACAAAGGAATACCTTGACCATTTTTTATTCTGCCCTCTTCATAATGTATAATATTGTTGGGTTTATGGTCCATAGCATTATCAGAATCAAGATCAACAATTTTCTCATCTTTATCCTTCATCAGATTGTCTGTGTAGCCATTACCTTTATCTACTTTCTCCTCTGAGGTTGGTGACTCAGAAAATGGAGATGAGAATGGACGTTCAATAGATCGCATATATGATGGGGATCCGTTTTCTTGAATTGCACCAATACTAGTTTTTTTTAAGGTAGACTCATCTTGGAAAGGAGGAGGCCTAGAAAATTGTTCCTGGTCTCTGTCTTTGGTGCCTTCATCAGTAGTTATGGTGCAAAAGCTCTTTGGTTGTTCCTGAAAATCTGATGGATTAGTTACCATAATAACCACTTGGCTATTTTTTTCTTCAAGGCGTACATCAAATATGGAATCAGAAGTTTTTCGCAACCTCTTCCGCTCTGAAATGCAGCATGATTCAATAACAACAGAGTCATCAAAATGTGTGTCTTTCGTATCTTGGTGCTTCTTGTCTATAACATGATTTCCCATTTGAATTTGCTCCTCAGAGGTCACTGGTTGGGCTACTATGTCTGGAATTGCCAAGCCAAAAGCAATAGCATTGCAGCCAATTAGAGACTTACCCGCCACATTCTCACAACCATATTGTGTAGCATGCATTTCAGTGGACATGCTTTCATCAGCAGATGGCATTTCATTCAATCTTGAACATGGAAAGTCCACATGACAAATACCATGATTTCTATTACAGCTCCCGCCTTCAGTGTTCAAACTCTCAAGAGGTTTATTACTATGAGTATCTCCTTCATTTCTGCAGCTGATAATCATATCCATGTTGTCATTTCCATCCCTGTGATGCTTCTCTATGTTTAGCAATTGGGGAGCAGCAGAATTTACAGTTGGACCAATGATCATATTTTGACAACCATAACCTTCTTTGCACTTTTCACTCAACACAGTATCATTGACATTCTTTTCATGCCCATGTTCTCTTTCAATGAGACCATCACTAGTTCCAGTATTACGTTTCATCAGTATCTCAAACCCACTTTCATTGTTCACTTGTTTCTTGGGGTCAGATGATGTCTCCAGTTTCAACTTTTCTGGTATCTTTGCTTCCAAATTTGGTTTCAATTTTGTGCAAAAAGCAGGGGATAGAGTTTCAGACACTGGTTTAGGTGCTTTTGCAAAAGAAGGGAAGCATTCATGCTTCAATTTACCAACACGGGACAGTCCTAAAGCAGACACATGAGTTCCATTACTTGCTTCCAGAGCATTTTTATGAGTCTGTATATGTACACCAAAAGTGTTTGCCTGCACAAGAAATGCATCAAAAGTTTGATCAAAACTACACGCCACATAATATTACATACTATGATATATTACCTGACCAAAAAATCCCAGAGTGGGCGAAGGCAGCCTCAACCCTGAAGGTTTTGAATAATGGTGTGCAGGTAGAAGATTTCTGGCAGTGGATTTTGGATCCTGGTAAACTGAAAGCCCAACATTGGAATGGCTAGATACTGCAGATAATTCACTTTTCCCATCTGGAACAGCTAGATGCAGCATAGAACCTGAGCCAAGAAAATCCTTCCCCACTTCTGAATTCTGTGAGTCTCTGGATAAATTCATATCAGAAGGATGCTTAGCCCGTACATTATGTATCTTGGTTCCATCACCTGTATCAAGAGCTGAAGAAGGAATTGTTGATGATGGATGGGAAGCCCTTTCATCTATATGATTGTGCAAAAATTTTGTTTCAGATGAAGCTTTACATGAATCTAACCCCTGACGAGTTTTCAAGATAGGTTTCTTCGATTTTTCTTCTGAGATCTTTGTTTTTGAGGCAGAATTTTTTGCAGAATTCTTCCCCAAACTAGTTGTTGACAAACCAGGGGCAGCATAACTGCTGGTATCAGCTATTGTTCTCCCAGCAAAATGTTTCCTACCAATGTTCTTCTCCGTGTCTGCTAAAAACAAAAGCATGATCCCATGTCCCCATCATCAGAAAAACTAAAAGTGTATAATCAGTATGGCCGAAAAAACAACACAAAAAATACCCCTTAAGTGTTTTGCACCAGTAGTAGAATTCTTGGAACTCACGGACAACCCTGTCCTTGTTGCTTTCAGCTTTGGTGTGCTTTGTGTAGAGTGTACTGTTTTTCTTGGTGTACTCTGGGTATCGTACAGTTAAGGCATGAATCATACGAGGATATAAATGCCAATACAATTCAACATCAGCAATATTTCAAAAATAAAAGGATATGAATTTGATGCTGGTGGTTGTGGAAAAACTCCAAATTGGCCCACTTTTCCTGTAACATTCTTTTTCTTCACAGCCTTCAAATAATGCACAAATGAGTCATGCCAGATATAGTCATATAAGACGTTTGTGATAAACAACAGCAAAAATAGGGCAGAGAATTAAAACTAACCAGTGAATAAGAAGCATTTTTTGCAGTCAAAGATACTGGTTTAATGGATGATGATACACTTGATTTTCCATCCTGCAACTGTGGCTTCTTTTTATGTGATTCTTTAAATAACTCATCTTCAAGGGCTTGAAGATCTGATGATCCTAATATATCATCACTTAAGCTGCTATCTTCTGCCTCTTTTATAGTAAACAGGTTACCGTTTGTAGACTGACTGAACGAACCATTCAAAATGGATAATTCTGATGGATCAAGAACACCTGGACAGTAGCAACAACCAATTATTCCAACAATGACATGGCTCAATGAGTAAATTGGCAATAGCAGTTACAAGTTCAGACCTTCTTCTGTAAAGAAAGCTCTATTCCAAGCTAAGCTTTTGCGCAAGTTAATTCCTTTGGCCTTTTTCCTCTTCTTCACTTGCTGAGGCTCTTCAGAAATAAGGGGAGCTTCAATTTGGTCATCAATAACCATAGCTAGGTTCTCCTTGCCATCACCATTAGGAGATAGATATTTACTTTTATGCACTTTATTATCCTCTGAAATTTTTTGGGCCATAAAAAAAGAAGGAAAAAGAAAAGGACAAAAAGAAGAATTGTAGAATGTTCGGTTACTTCTTCAACTAACATAAAACAATAAAAACATGACATAAAGCATCTTGATGTGAACCTAAAGATGTCTCTACCAAAAGTTTGAGCTGTGTTGGGATACAGTTTACATATAAAGGATATTATATGATTTTACATCCTCCAACAAACTATAAGAAAAGTACACCTATCAAAATATAAAGATCAATATTTGGATCTAACATGAAAAGGTACCATTTGCATGAAATGCTCCAAAATAATGAACCCTCAGATAATTATAGCTTCGACCATAATTATCCATTTTTATGCATTAGTTATCACCACCAAGGGAAATAATTGATTCTGTGGTTTGTAACACATGGAACTAACTATAGGTGAATCATCAAAGTGTGAGTTACCTCTCTCTCTCTCTCTCTCTCTCTCTCTCTCTCTCTCTCTCTCTCTCTCTCTCTCTCTCTCTCTCAGAGAGAGAGAAGGTAATATGTATTAGATTTCGATTTTGTATGTGTGGTTCAGCCTGCACAGGAAAGTAGAGAGAGAGAGGAGATGCACAATCGGCTGGGGCGGCACTCGTTTGCTCGACCTCCAAACCCTAACCTTTATAAAATAAAACAAGTATACAACGAGCCTTGTAATATCAGAGATATTACAAGGATGCCATTAATGAAGTTGTATTGAGCATGTGTTTCATTTAACATGCCATGCGTATGCATCTGGATCCAGATCCATACGCAAACTATATTTTAACACCCTCCCTCAAGTTGTACGTGATTTTGGATCATGTACAACTTGTTCTTCAATAGCCAAAATTGATGTCCTGTTAACCCCTTGGTAAACAGGTTTGCCACTTGATCTTCTGTTCGAACACGACGTAGTTCTATCTCCTTCATCTCGACTTTCTGCCGTATGAAATGTTGATCAATCTCAATGTGCTTCGTTCTGCTATGTTGGATAGGATTACATGCAATGTTTATTGCGCTTTGATTGTCACATAGAAGAAATGATTGAATAATTGTCTCCTCAAGATCACTCAATAAGTGTCTAATCCATGTGGCTTCTGCCGTGACTGCAGCCATCGATCTGTATTCAGCCTCTGTACTCGATCGTGCCACTGCCTTTTGTTTTTTGCTGCTCCAGGACACTAAATTGTGTCCAATATATACACAATATCCAGAGACAGATCGTCTCCCATCTGGATCCCCTGCCCAATCTGCATCTGTATAAGTGATGAGTTCATGTCCTCTATGCAGATTATCGTTCTTGCGATAAACAAGTCTGTCTCCTATAGTTCCTTTTAAATAGCGTAAAATGCGCTTCACAGCTTCCATATGACCCTCCGTTGGAGCATGCATAAACTGGGATACCTGATTGACAGCATAAACTATATCAGGTCTGGTAAAGGTCAAGTACTGTAACATCCCCACGAGACTTCTATACGCTGTAGGGTTGACACAAAGATGACCATCTTCAGAGCTCAGCCTTTGATGTAATACACTAGGAGTAATGACTGGTTTGCAATTCGTCATCCCGACTCTTTCCAGAAGGTCAAGAGTGTATTTTTGTTGCATGAGTGTCAATGTGTCTTGTTGTCTGTCAACTTCCACACCAAGAAAATACCTCAACTCCCCTAAATCTTTCATCTTGAAAGTTTTCATTAAAAATTGCTTCACGTCTTGCACATGATTATCTGAACTCCCAGTGATCACAATGTCATCAACATATATAAGAAGTATAACAATGTCTGCCTTTTGGTAAATAAAGAGTGAGTGATCCAGAGGGCATCTTCTAAAACCATAACTCTGAATTTGCATAGAGAAACTTTCAAACCAGGATCGGGACGCCTGTTTCAACCCATACAGAGATTTCCTTAGTTTGCACACCCAGGCAGTAGGATCCTTCTCGGCATAACCAGGAGGTTGCTCCATATACACTTCTTCCTTTAAAGTTCCATGCAAAAATGCATTTTTAACATCCATCTGGCTAAGGCTCCAACCTCGATCGACTGCTAGGGATATGATGACACGAATAGTACCCATTTTGACTACCAGACTAAAAGTTTCATCGTAGTCTTCACCATATTGTTGTGTGAATCCTCGAGCAACAAGTCGTGCCTTATATCTGTCAATGCTTCCTTCAGGCTTATACTTTGTTTTATAAACCCATTTTGAGCCAACTACATTCTTTCCTTCTGGCCGAGGGACTATTTCCCAAGTCTGGCATTCATGAAGAGCTTCCATTTCTTCATTCATAGCTTCAGTCCAATGACGGGATTGAAGAGCTTGATTAAAATAAGTGGGTTCATCCTGTTTTGTGAACTGAGACATAAACAACTGGAAATCAAGGGAGAAGGTCTCATAACTCACCCATCGTTGAATAGGATGCTTAATGTGTGACAGCCTTTGAGCCGGATCATTGGTGATGCTTTCCACATTCCTCGGCTCTGTATTTTTGTCCCGTCTAGTGTATATCTGCCCAGAGAAGCGTTCTACTGGGGGTGGTTCAACTAGAGACTCAACTGGAGATAATTCAACATGCATCTATGAGTCATTCAACTCCCTACTCAAGCCGAAGGAAGGACAATTTGTCTGACATGTTTCTCCTGTATTAGCAAAAAGATCTGCGCTCATCCATGGATCATATACTTCTAATTCTCGAGATGGCAACGCTGCAGAGTCATTGACCTGAAAATTTCGTTCGTCAAAAACAACATTTTTGGAGGTCCTAATACGTTTTGTAGTAGGATCATAGCATTGATAACCTTTGTATTCATCTACATACCCAACAAATCTGCACTTGACAGCCTTGTCCCGAAACTTATTTCGCAGAGATGAATCAACATGTACATAACATACACAACCAAAAACACGCAGCTCATCGTAAGAGTGATGTTGCCCGAATAAAGTATAATAGGGAGATTTCCGATCCAAAAGTGTCATAGGAAGACGATTTATGATATGAACAGATGTGTGAAAAACTTTTGTCCAGAGACTAACGGGCACATTGCTATCATATAACATGCTCATCGCGCTCTCTACAATATGCTTGTGTTTCCTCTCCGCAACCCCATTTTGTTGAGGAGTATGAGGGCAAGAAACCTATCGACTTATTCCTTTATCCCGAAGAAAGGCAATAAACTCGTTCGATGAATACTCTCCTCCACCATCACATTGTAAATGCACAATATCACAAGCAAACTTTGTTTTGACCATCGAATGGAAATCCCGAAATATTTGAAAAACTTCATGCTTGTGTTTTAAGAAATATATCCAAGTATAACGGGAATAAGAATCAATAAAGATAACATAGTAACGACTGCCAGAAAGAGAAGGAATAGGTGCGGGTCCCCAAACATCAGAACAAATAATCTCAAATGGCTTTGAAGCTCTTTTATTTATAATATGAAAAAGAAGAACATGACTTTTGCAGAGTTCGCATAAAGAACATTTATTATTATTATCAAAAAATGAACATAAACTAGATTCTGGAAGGAGACCATCAGATACAAGATTTTCAACGACATCCCGACTACAATGTCCCAAACGACTATGCCAAATATCTGACTTATTACAATGAGATGAATTAAAAACTTCCAATGAAGGGGAAAACAAAGACTCTGAAGGTGAAGACACTGAAGAATGCTTGGACGACTTCAACTGGAGAACTGGGACTGAAGACGAAGACACTGAAGGAATCTCCTTGAAAACGTACATGTTTCCTTGTCGCTCTCCCTTAATGAACGTCTCCTTCGTTCGTAGATCCTTAACATAAACAGAAGAGGGAGTAAATTCGACGAAAGAATTCATATCGTCAACAAGTTTAGCTACAGAAACAATGTTCTTTTTAATATTAGGAGCAAGATGGACATTGGACAAGTGAAGTGAGGACTTAAACATAGGGATATGTGCACTGCCAGAATGACTAATGGAGTGATAAGTTCCATCTCCCGTAACTATACTACCTTTTTCAAAATAAGGCAATAAGTGAGATAACTTACCCGCATTACCCGTAACATGTGTGGCGGCACCTGAATCAACATACCATTCGCCTTGTTCATTTTGCTTGATTGTCATCTGTGACAATGCGGATAACGAAAGTTGTTGCACATCTGTGGATGGCCCTTTTGTGTCCACAGTAGTAGATGATTTATTCTCAATTTTGCTTATTTTTCCTCTATTCTGTAGATTAAACCAACAATCAGCTTTCACATGTCCTCTTTTGTTACATAAGAAACAAGTGGGCACTCTCCTCTAATTCCCTGTATTAAAAACCCCTGAAATATTAGGTGTAGGCAAGATACCACGTCCTCCCTGCCCAAAACGTCAGCGGCCTCTGCCTCCTTGATGCCCTCCATTCCCTCGTCCAAAACCTACAGAAGTGTCCATGGCCAAAACTGAATGAGGACGAGTTGATTCATTTCCTTTTGCCCTTTGTTTCATAATCATCTCATGCTGGAGAAGTTTCGCTTGAAGGTCATCAAAAGTGGGCAACTGCGGAAGGCATGATAAAGTCGTGGTAAGCATGTCAAAATCAGGACCCAATCCATTGAGAAGTTGTTGAACTTTATCTTTATCTGCAATAACACTTCCAATAACCGCCAATTGATCAGTAATACTCTTCAAGCGGCCTATGTATTCCATGACTGTCATGGAGCCTTTCTTCAAACTTTGGAATTCATTTTTTAAGTAAATAACTCAGGCTTCTGATATCTGAGAATATGTCTGAGACAGCTTACTCCACAGATCCGCCGCAGTGCAATCATCTGAAAGAGTAACCAACACTTCTTGAGAGAGTGTTGACGTAATATATGCAACCAAAGACTGATTCCGCTTCCTCCAAGTTGTATACTCTGGATTCTTAATAGAAATGGTAATTGTGTCACCCTTCTCATCCTTGGTTTCCTGCAAAATAAGTCGTGATGGTATAGGAACTAAACCATCCAGATGTTCATCGAGATCCTGACTCCATATAAAAGGAAGGATTTGCCTCTTCCAAGTCAAAAAATTAGAATGAGTAAGTTTTTCTGTAACGAGCTGACTCAAGAAATTTGCAGAGAGACCGGATGACGATGAGTAATCCATATCAATGGGACAATGAATAAGCAAACAAAACGAATGGAAAGAAACAAACAGGTTTGAGATCACTTAATCAATCAGGAGAACTTCAACAAGACATGTACCTGTGCTACCGATATCTGGAAATAACCTTTTTTTTGCAGTTCAGAATCGAGATTGTAAACAGTTACAATCTGCATGTAGGCGTTGCACAGGGGACACTAAAATAGCAATAAAGGAAAAAAAATTGGAATCAAAGAATTTCTGGAATCAAAAAATGAATGAAACTGACAGACGTAAACAGTTACAATCTGAATAGGATCAATGCACAAACGTCACTAGATTGGAAGAAGGGGAAGGCAAAAATTGTGATTGATAACTCACACTCGTTAGAGGAAACAAAACGAATGGAAAGACATTGAGATTGGAATCAGTCATTGATGAACGAGAATAAAAAATGAGTAGCAGGTTTGGAATCAGTCGTTGATGAACGAGAATAAAAAATGAGTAGCAGACGAATGGATTGATATCACGTTAAGAATCGAGAACTAGCAGAAAAAAAAATGGTGACTACAACCAAAAAATGAATCAAACAGGCTGCAATCAGTCGTTTATTGCTGCAGTCAGAGAGGAGAATAAAAAAGGGAAAAGATGAGTTGCATAGAAAGATTGGGAGAGGAGAATAAAAAAAAACTGTGATCTCGTTGAACACGCTTCTAATAGGATTCCGCAACCCCAAGCTTTGATACCATATTAGATTTTGATTTCGTATGTGTGGTTCAGCCTGCACAGGAAAGTAGAGAGAGAGAGAGGAGATGCACAATCGGCTGGGGCGGCACTCGTTTGCTCAACCTCCAAACCCTAACCTTTATAAAATAAAACAAGTATACAACGAGCCTTGTAATATCAGAGATATTACAAGGATGCCATTAATGAAGTTGTATTGAGCATGTGTTTCATTTAACATGCCATGCGTATGGATCTGGATCCAGATCCATACGCAAACTATATTTTAACAATATGCATTATATTGTTGGATATTAGACAAGCTATTTGTGGTAGCTAGTAGAAATTATGGAACTATGTTACAGTTAACAATAATTAATTTATTATTCATATATCTAGTGTTTTACAGTAACTTAATGGATAATATACTAATCCACCATGGGCATTTGGTATATTAAGTATAATAAGATAAAGGGTCTTCTCTATTCCAATACAATCAATGTCAAAATAGGTAGGCAAAACATCTTTCCTAATGTCTTGAAAAACAGCAGAATGAAGAAATCGTTATGGAGGCCAGAGTAAACCCAAACTACAGTGTTCAAAGCTTTGTTTGTGTCTCTTAAGATTAAATGTATCATTTAGTATACATACTTATATACATATGTATATATGTATATTTATTATTTGTATATATACATACTTATGTATATAGTATAGCATATACGTATATGTTCCCATGTATACATATATTTTTTTTATATACGTACAATATGTATATATATTTATTATAATATATATATATACACATATATTTACAATATATATACATATATATATATATATATTGGGAACTAAGTCAAACAAGTTGACTGAGTCCCAACGGCTAGAATTCTAGCCGTTGGGAGGTTTCTCCTTGTTGGCTATTGAGAGGACTTCCTCTCCTTTACTTCTCTCTTTCTCCTCTATAAATAAAGGGTGTGTGTGAATGTGTAAGGTTAAGAGAGTGATGGGTAGTATTAGGATTGTGCATTATTTTTTTTTTAGTGCATTGTAGTGAGGATTGAATGTAATTTTATTTTGTATTTTTTTTAATGTCCATTATGAATAAAAATATTCATTTACATTTTGATATGTGTCTTTTAATTCTTAAGTTTATTGTTTAAATGTATAATGTTTTGAGTCTTTGATATCATTATGGAGTGCATTGGAATATGCACCATTTCGTGACATGGTATCAGAGTGAGGCATCGGTCTTGGAAAGGATTCATATTAATAAATAAAATGGATTCAAAGATTTTGCATTCCGTTATGTATCCTTGGCTTCTTGTTTTTTATATATATAGTAAGTTTTAAAAAAGGAGTTATGTTAAAAATAAATATTTTTGTGAAGTATGTGAAAATTATGGTGTTTTGATATGTCTTAGATTATGGATGTGTGTAGTGAAAAACTAAATTTTGCATATGCTTTTATACACTCATTTCATTTTATCAAAAATATTTATTTTTGTATTGTGCCTTATTGTGTATCCTCTTGTGTGGTTTGTGATTGTGTTCTTTTAGAACACCTCTTGTTGGTTCCCTTTGTGGGTATTGTGAGTGTGTTTCTTAGAGAACACCTTTGTAGTTATCCACTCAAATTGAATGTGGCTTCTTATAATATTATATGTTTTGAAAAATATTAAAATTTATATTTCTTGACATATGTATGGACTATCTTTGAAATTTTTTAATATATTATGATGTGATCAAGCATAATCTTTTATTGTGATCTATTTTTAATGAGTCCTTTTTAATATGTTATTTCATATATATTTGAGCATTATTGCTCTATTAAGTAAAGATTGTTTTCAAATGACACGTGTTGGATTAAGATTTTCATTTTTTTATATGCCTTAATTATTGAAAGGCATAAACACGATGTCACACGGACTCGGCTAGGGAAGCGTTGCACCCGAGTCAACACGCCCCGACACGGGTGCGGACACGGGTGCGGCTTCGGACACGGCCCGAACTCGATCAACACTGAGTCGGACTCGGTCAACGAGTCGAGGCCGAGTCCGTCCTTGTTTTGGACTCGGTCAATGTTGACCGAGTCCAAAAATGTCCATTTTTAGGGTTAAAAAAATGATCTTTTAATATATTTTTTAATATATATATACATAGCATGAGTCTCAAACATAAGCCCCAGAAAAAAAAATCTAGGGGCGGGCCCCCCTGGACCCCCGCCCGCTGACCGCGCAGCGGGACCCACGCCCGGGGGAGCTCCCGGACCCTACTTTCTGCAAGGGCAAAAGTATAATTTGCAAAGTTTATAAAAACACGCATGTTGGTGCCAAACTTTAGAGGACAATATCCACATATATGCACACAGTATATATATATATATATAATCGAGTCCCAGTGTCTAAAATTTTTAAAATTGCGCCGCACCCGCACCCATGTGACATAGCATAAACATGACTTGTTATCATATAAAAATTGTGTTTATCTTTTGTGATTTCTCTCTTGCATATTGATATTCTACATCATGCTTATTAAAAAAATGTTACATTATGAGAAAAATATCTTGTTTAGTGTGATCATATATATGTGGATCTATATAGCTCTTTGGAAATCTCCATTTGATTGTCTTCAATTACTTCATAATAGACTTATGTTTTAGCTCTAACTTCTTAACCATATGTGTTCTTGTCCCTTTAATGAGATTTGTTGATCTTTTGTATGAAATGTGCTTAGTGAACTTGGTTCTCATTGGTAGATTTATGATCTTTTGAAGGATTCTCGAACTTCATAATTTCACCACCTCTATGAAGAGTGCTTATATTGGGCATGACTCGTTATTTGCTTATTCAAGATTATGAAAATTGTCATGAGACATCTTGTATTGCATATAATTGCATCCATTGACGTATTGTTGTGCATATGATTGCACTAATTTTTAAAATAATGTTTTTACCTAACCTTTTTGGATTTGATTTGAAACTTGTCTTTTCAAACCAAATATTTGATATGAACTCACCTATTTAAAAATTGAATTATGTAAGCATGTATTGCCTTTTTATGGCATTTTGATTTGTCCATCACAAAATTTTATATGATGCATCATTTCTCTTGGCCTTGTTGTTGGTTAGTCGTTGGGGTGAGTTGTGTACATCTTGTTTTATGTCAGTTTAGATTGACAACGTATGGTTTGGTTCTAACTGGCACTTGTTTGATCTCTGGATTTGAGTGTGGTGTTTCACTTATTTGTTGTATGGCCATTATTATTATAGATGCTTATAACTTTGTTTATCTATGATGGCTATCTATTTTTGAAACCATGGTGTTTCGAAAGATTGTTAAAATTGATATTCTTATTTATGACATTTGTGTGTTTTCATTAGAAGCTTTCTTACCTGGGGTATCTTCTCCTTTTTATGCCTCTTATCTAAGTATCATTATATGTACACAAGAAGATGTTTGTTCACACCAGTGTTATTAAAAGCGTGCCTCGCCTCAAGGCGAGGGCCTTTGTGCCTTGAAGCGCAGGTATAAAGCGCAACACCCATGAGGTGTGCGCCTCATAGGCCTTGAGGCGCATGCCTTGAGACGAGGCGCGCCTCGGACTGAGGCGTACACGCATCTTTTTGTTGTAGTTCATGCACAGAAAATGCATTCAACTATTCTAATTTATTCTTTTTGTTTTCAGTTAATGTGAAAAACCATAAGCCCCTTAGTAAAGGTGTTGCATCGCGCAAATTTATACCCTCCCGCAACCACGCACCCCAATTTTTTTAAAGTGCCGCTCTTTGACACCTCTCCAGTCTCCGGCGAACTCACCGAGTTGGTGGGGAAGGCGTGCAAGGAGTGGGGGTTCTTTCAGTTGGTGAACCACGGGGTCCCACCGAAGTTTCGACGGAGGGTGGAGGCCGATGTGGCGGAGTTCTTTGGGCTGCTGTCAGAGGAGGGATGAGAAGAACCCGTTGGGCTACTACGACGCCAAGCACCACAACCACCACCACAGAGGAAGAGGAGGAATCCAGCGGGTCAACCAAAATTAGGGAGGAAGATAAAGGCGTCGGAGGGGACGCTTCGATCGCCCCTGGACAAGCCCTTGGGGGAGCTCACGGAGGAGGAACCGCTTTCCTACCCCGACTGCGTTGGAGGGCTCGTGAAGGAGGGCAGAGGCGGCATCCCGATGGTGGAGGTCGGGACACAGAAGCAGCAGGGAGGATCGAGGAGACCCCCCTCTGTTAGATGGTCGTGTCGGAGTCTCTGACTGTAGTGGTGGTTTGCAGAGGATGGCCGAACAGTGGAGCACCGACGAGTAACCGGAGATGGTGGAGTTATGCCGAAACTAGCGACGGTGGTGGAACCTGCAGAAGAAGAGGAAAAAAAACAAACAAAATGAAAAAAAAGGGGTCTGAGATGGGTCGAGAATCCTTGCACATTTTTTAGATAAAATTACGATATTACCCTGATCTCAACCTATGTTTTAAAGAAAGAGGGCTTTTATTTTTCGAAAAAATAATAAACAGTTCTCTGAAAAATATAGAAACAGAGTTGTAGTTTGAGAATTTTTTCAGAATTGGTTCTTTTTTAAAATTACAGAAAAGCACCTATAATTTTTATTTAACTCAAAAAGTTTTAAAAATTATGTTTCATTGTTCCGATTTATTATTTTTGCTCAAAACTATTTTTTGATTTTTCTGATTTTTATAGAAAAGTGCTTTTGGTTTGTAAAATACCTCTCAAAACTTTATCCAAATATGTTTGGATCTTAATTGGATCAAGTTGGTATATGTAGTTTCCTATAAACTTAGTTGGATCTGATAAAAAAAAATTTTGACCTAGTTATGATCTGTTTTAGATCTCTATCTTGATATGGGAGATGTTAAATTTTTACCATGCATATATATTTTGATTTAGAGAGATATGTGTGTTGTATTTTCAAGCTTACAAAGAAAAATCCTAAGGCTTAAAGTTTTATTTTTGATGAACTCGCTATTCTTGTTTGGGCTTAAATATTAGAGATATGTGTGTTGTATTTTCAAGCTTATGAAGAAAAATCCTAAGGCTTAAAGTTTTATTTTTTATGAACTCACTCACTATTATTTTTTATGAACTCGCTATTTTTTGAGAGTTTTTATTTCATGTTGGTTGTTGCTTCATTTATAAAGATTTTTTTATTTATTTATAATTTTAGATATTTTTTTATAGTTTTTTTAAGTTTTTAAAAAAAAAAACTTTGAGGCTTACGCTTTACGCCTCGCCTCAGATTTTGGTGGAGCGCCTCGCTACGCCTCAACGCTTTTCACAACACTGGTTCACACCTTCGTGTGTGTTTTTAGCCCTTTGTTGGCATTGAGATTATACTCTTGATCTCTGTCACACGGACTCGGCTAGGGAGGCACCGCACCCGAGTTGACACGCCCCGACATGGGTGCGACTTTGAACACGGCCCGAACTCAGTCAACGTCGAGTCGGACTCGGTCAACGAGTCAAGGCCGAGTTCGTCCTTGTTTTGGACTCGGTCAACATTGACTGAGTCCAAAAATGTCCAATTTTAGGGCAAAAAAATATTATATATATATATATAACCAGACTGTGCAATGCAGTTGCACAGTCACATACTGTGCAATGTGAAAGTTTTTCACCTATAGAGAAAAGAGAGAGAGGAAGAGAGAGAGACGAAGAAGAAACGCAAGTTTTTTTTTCCAGCTGTTACGCTTTCTGTTTTTCTCATCACTTAAAATCGTGACCTAAAAGATGTTTTATAATGTTACAACACAGTGATATGGATCCGAGTCTAGTGTATCCAGACCCGATAGTCTAAGTGGGTTATAATACATAACTATGGATATGTGTACATGGCTGTATACAATCCATGGATCGACGTGGATCGGGTCGGATCCTTTCCACCTTTTTCACCCCCCCCCCCTAAGTTGATCATGGTTTTGGACCATGAACAACTTGCCTTTAAGCATCCAAAAACGATCCTTTGTTAACCCTTTGGTAAATAGATCTGCAACTTGTCTCTCAGTATTGACAAACTCAGGTTCAATCTCTTTTTCTTCAACCTTCTGTCTCACAAAGTGTTGGTCGATCTCAATGTGCTTGGCACGACTATGATGTATTGCATTGAATGACATGTTGATAGCACTTTGGTTGTCACATAGCAAAGTAGTGTGGGAAATCTTTTCTCCTACTTCGGTTAGTAGGTGCCTGATCCATGTGACTTCGGCAGTAGCAGCAGTCATAGATCTATACTCAGCCTCAGTGCTTGATCTAGCGATGGCCTTTTGTTTTCTACTGCTCCAAGAGACTAAATTTTTTCCGATGAAGACGCAATATCCTGATGTAGATCTTCGTTCATCAGGATCTCCTGCCCAGTCTGCATCACAATATACAGTGAGTCCGTGCTCATCTTTGCCATATGACTGTGGTGAATATATCAATCCATCTCCAATAGTCCCTTTCAGATATCTAAGGATCCTCTTGATCGCTTCCATATGTCTAGTACGTAGCGCATGCATAAATTGAGACACTTAATTGACTGAATAAACAATATCATGTCTGGTGAATGTGAGGTACTGTAACATTCCTATTATGCTTCGATACCTGGTGGGGTCATCACACAGATCTCAATCCTGAGAGCTAAGTTTTTGATGAAGCACACTCGGAGTTCCCAGAGGTTTGCAGTCTTGCATGCCTGCCTTGCTGAGAATGTCTACGGTGTACTTGTGCTGAGTGAGTGTCAAGCCATGAGCCTGGTTATCAACTTCTACGCCAAGAAAGTAATGTAGAACTCCAAGATCCTTCATTTTGAACCTCTGACCTAGTAAGTCTTTTACTTCTTGGATGTGGGTCGCAGAGTTTCCTGTGATGACAATATCATCGACATAAATTAATAACAGAGTGCTCACAGTCTGACTTCTAAAGATAAATAATGAGTGGTCCAGCATGGAATGTGAAAATCCATGTTTCTGAATCTCTAGCGAGAAGCTATCAAACCATGAGCGAGATGTTTGCTTCAGACCATAGATAGCTCTTTTTAACATGCACACATGAGTTTTACAATTTTGTTCTTGATACCCAGGGGGTTGCTCCATGTATACTTCCTCCTTTAAGTCCCCATGTAAGAATGCATTTTTTACATCAAGCTGACTCAACATCCATCCATGTTCAACAACCAGGGAAATAATAATTCGGATTGTTCCCATTCTTACAACTGGACAAAAGGTCTCATCATAGTCTTGTCCTGCTTCTTGAGTGAATCCTTTTGCCATAAGCCTTGCCTTGTATCGTTCAATCAGTGTTGTGAAAAGCGTTGAGGCGTAGCGAGGCGCTCCACCAAAAACCGAGGCGAGGCGTAAGCCTCGAGGCGTAAAGCGTAAGCCTCAAAAAAAAAAATTGAAAACTTTTAAAAAATTATAAAAAAAATATCTAAAAATGTCAGACATTAGCCCCACTTTGTATACTTGCACCTTGAAGTTAGGCGAGGACCCTGAGCAAATTTTGGTGGATTAAAAAAAAAGAAAGAGTAAAGTGTGGTGTTTGTTAAGGACACAAATCAATCAGAGTTCTAACTCGAGTCCGAACCAAATCTGGCTCATATATTATTGGGTCCACTAGTATATTTTCTAATCTGGGTCCAATTCAAAGCACATATATATAATCAGGTACAGTTAGATATGGGTGAAATCAGGTAAAACAAATATGAACAGATCTGGGTCGAAATTAGCATCACTCAACCGATTTTACTTGCTTGAAATCATTTTTTTTTAAGCCAAGCTGCGGTTAGGCAGACTCCTACCAGTTATACAAATATACCATTGGGTTTTGAACCTGCAACTTCCCAACACAAGGTGCACTAGCTGATCCTACCAGACAAGGAGAGCCCCGTGCTTGAAATCATTTTTTTTTATTCGAAGAAACCGCCCCTGGCGCAGAGACCTAGCCATGCTGGCTCAGCCTATCGTACTACGGTCTCTATCCATGTCGGCATAAAACTCCGAGGGCTTACCCCTCGACCCCAGCGAGTTGCCAAGCTTCGGCAGGGGGTGACGCCCATGAGATTTGAACCTAAACTACCCGTCAAACAGTCTAGGCCCCATCCCGCTACGCCTTAGGTCTGTCGTGCTTGAAATCATGATCAATATGTTTTGCCCATTTTCAGTGGATCCAGCACCCAGGAGTAAAAAAATAACTGAATATTCTGCAAATCAGATTCAGATCCAAGTTTGATCCCACTATTCACCAATGGTGGTAGTTGTACCCATGTACCAAATCTCATGATACGTTAAAAAGTAAGGATAAATCTTGGGAAAGTATCAGCATATACTAAATACGAACTATATATACAATACAAAAATAGAAATAACATAAAAAAATACTGCAAAAATGTTTTTTACAGTGATACTTATTTTAATATTACAATAAAAACCTGCAATATTTTCAAAACCGGTGATATCTGATAAATAGTGTTTTCTTATCGTAAGACACGGGCATTTGAAATCATCGTGATAAAATCGTGCTATTTTAAACTTATCGGCAATTCACCACCGCGGTGGCTACTCATGTGGTCAGCGGGGTATTGTGTCAAGCTGAAGGCACCGGATCCGCTGGTGCATTGGGGTTGTTGGTAAGTATCACGATTGGGGCTCTCCATCCACGAGAATGCCAACGGGCTCGCCCGCTACGCCATCATCTGCCAGGAGAACCGGCTGAAAGCCTAGAGGCGTACCTGTTTCGGCTCCACCACGAGAGAGGCGTGCCTGTTTTGGCTCCACCACGAGAGAGACAGAGAGCAGCCTGCAACTGTGAGAGTCAAGAGGGAGAGATTGCTGTGAGAAAAAAACAGAAAGAGGGGTTCGAAAATTGTTGATTCAACACATAAAGGGTCGGGGGGTTATCCCTAATTTTTGGTCGAATGAGGGTTTTGACCCTCATTTGACCAAAGGCTTTGAGGCGTGTACGCCTCAGCCTGAGGCGCGCCTCGCCTCGAGGCGTGCGCCTCAAGGCCTATGAGGCGCACGCCTCGAGGGTTTTGCGCTTTACACATGCGCCTCAAGGCAAAAAGCCTCTCGCCTTGAGGCGAGGCACGCTTTTTGCGCCTTGAGGCGCGTTTTTAATAACATTGCATTCAATAGTTCCATCTGGCTTGTGCTTTATTTTGTAGACCCATTTACATCCAACAACATTTTTGTCAGGTGGTCTGGGAACAACTTCCCAGGTTCCACATTCATGCAAGGCTTGCATTTCATCATTCATGGCTTCTACCCACTTGGTAGAAGTGGCTGTCTGGTAGTACATAGTGGGCTCTTCTTCCTTATTGAGAGCAGTTAAGAAGAGTTGAAAATCCAATGATAAGTTGTTATAGTTGACCCACCTGTCAATGGGATGTCGTATGCGGTTTGATTTTCTGACCTCAAGAGTACGAGAATGAGTCGGATTGTCGTCTGAGACATGATATGAATGGCTTGATGTTGTCGGTCTCTGTCTAGAATAGACAATGCCTTTGTATCTGCCTGGTACTTCTTCAATATTCTGTGATCCCGACGTCCCAGTGTCTTCAAAACTCTCTTATTCTTGTTGCACACAATCTGAGGAGCATGCTTCGTTGGAGTCAACAAAAAGTTCTAAACTCAACCACGAATAGTAAACTTCAGTTGGCATATTCGTTGCATCAGCTCCGTCATCAAAATTTTGTTCATCAAATACAACATTTCTTGAGATTCTGATACGTTTGTTGATGGGATCATAACACCTATATCCTTTGTAGTCATCTGCATATCCCACAAACCTACATTTCTGGGCTTTGTCCTGAAACTTGTTTCTCAGAGACTGATCAATATGCACATAGCAAACACAACCAAAGACACGCAAATCATGATAACTAGGATGAGCTCCAAAAAGACAGTGATAAGGAGACTTATTTTCCAGAACAACCATGGGCAGCCTATTTATCACATGCACGGCAGAATGAAAGGCTTTTGTCCATAGGTTGATAGGGAGATGACTGTCATGAAGCATACTCATGGCACTTTCAACAATATGTCTATGTTTTCGTTCAGCAATCCCATTTTGTTGAGGGGTGTGGGGGCAGGACACCCTTCTTCCTATTCCATTATTTCGAAGAAAAGAAACAAAATCACGGGATGAGAATTCCTCACCTCCATCACATTGGAAAAATTGAATGGACTCAGAAAATTGATTTTTGACCAAGGAAAGAAAATTTTGAAACAAAGAGAAGACTTCCGACTTATTCTTTATGAAATATATCCAAGTGTATCGAGAATAACTATCAACAAAGATTAGATAGTATCTGCTCCCAGATTCAGAGACAATTGGGGTGGGTCCCCATACATCAGAACAAATAATCTCAAAAGATTTTGAAGCTCTCTTATTAATGGAATGGAAAGGCAATACATGACTCTTACATGAAAGACAACTAGAACACTTATGACTGCTCTCATTCCCATTAAGACTTTCTTTTGGAATGAGATTATTAAAAACAAGTTTCTTAATGAAATGACTCCCACAATGTCCTAACCGACTATGTCATAAGAACGGCTTATTACATTCAGAAATACTAAAAACACAGGCAGAAGAAGATGAACACAACTCTAACGAAGGCTTTGAATTCAGATGAGCAAGGCGAACAGCATGACATGGAGCTTCTTCAAAGACATACATATTGCCTCGTATTTTTCCTTCAGCGAATGTTTCCCTCGTGCGTAGGTCCTTGACCTGCACAGAGAAGGGAGTAAATTCAACTGAAGCAATATTATCATCAATAAGCTTGGAGACAGAGACGATGTTTTTCTTAATGTCAGGAGCATGAAGAACATCAGAACAAGTAAGAGTGGAATGTGACATGGGAATGACAGTTTTTCCAACATGAGTAACAGGATTGTGGGATCCATCTCCAGTAACAATCTTACTTTTTCCAAAATAAGGAATAGGATTAGAAATCTTACCTGCATCACCTGTCACATGAGTCGTTGCTCCTGAGTCAACAAACCAAGTGCCTTCATCACTCTGTTTCAATTTCAACTCTGACAAGGCAGATATTAGTAGATCTTTGATGTCTCCACTATCTTTGGTATTTGTAAACTTTCTTTTCATTTCTGTCTGTGGGCCTTTTCCTTTATTCTCTGGATTGTGCCAACAATTCGCCTTGATATGCCCCTTTTTGTTACAAAAGAAGCAAGTGGGGACGGATCTTGATCCCTGCACATGGGCAGACATATTTGGAGTGGGAAGCAAACCACACCCTCTGTATCCATTTTGCCCTTGTCCTCCTCGTCCTCGTCCTCTACCATAAGTCACTCATGTGGCAAAAACTTCTTGAGAATTTGTGTGGATGTGAATTTCTTCAGAGAATCCCTTCAGAGTCATTTCATACCGAATCAATTTCGCTCGTAACGCATCGAAGGAAGGAAGAGCAGGAAGGCACAATAGTGAAGTGACTATCATATTGTAGTCAGATCCCAATCCACTCAGAGTTTGCTGCACCATGTCGTTGTCGCTTACGGCACATCCTATAACTGCAAGCTGATCTGTGATGTTCTTTATCTTGTTCAAATATTCCATGATGGTCATGGATTCTTTTCTTAACAACTGAAATTCCCTTTTAAGGAAAACAATCCTTGCTTGAGAAACCTGTGAATACGTCTGAACCAGTCGCTCCCAGAGTTGAAGCGTTGTACAATTGTCGGGAATGGCAACTAGAACTTCTTGAGACAGGGTTGAGGTGATGTATGCAACAACTGATTAATCTTTCCTTTCCCAATTGAGAAATTCTACATTTTTGACATACACGATCGAACTCACCCCTTGATCATCTTTCTCTTCTCTCGGGACAAATTCTGGTGGAACAAGAGTGGTTCCGTCCAGGTGACCTAAGAGACCTTGACTCCGTATAAAAGGAATAATTTGTCTCTTCCAAATCAAGAAATTTGAGGTATTCAATTTTTCAGAGACGAGTTGGTTGAGGAAGCTTGAAGAAAGATTTGATTGAAAGTGATAAGGGTCCATTTGAAAAGAAACAACGAGAATGTCGACCAGAGTGTTCACAAAAAGTTCAGCCTTTTTTTTTTAGAATCACAGAGAATCGCAGGTTGTCGGATGCAGGGAACACAGTTTCTGAACCTTTTCTGTGCAGTCCAGAAACTGAGATTGATGAGATGAAGGATGCCTTCACACGTTAAAGGAACCCCCTTTTTTTTATAAGAATAGAAATTGATAATCAAAGGATAAGTTTTACAATATAGCAGTAAAGAATAAAAAAAATCGAATGTGCAAAGACAGACTTAGAGGAGATTAGATAAGGCATATCAATAAAAGAAATTAAGGAGAGACTGTGGGTGTCTGTGTTCACGTAAACGTGAATCACAGATTCACCAAAAAAAATGAAACCCACGTGAATAGAGGTCACGTGGATCACGGTTTCACCAAGGGAAGAAACCCACGTGAGGCGTGAGTACATAGTAGATTTCAGAAAGAGGGGAGGAAATGGGGAAGAACAAAAGAAAAACCCACGTGAGGTGTGGGTACACAGTAGATTTCAGAAAGAGGGGAGGAAATGGGGAAGAACAAAAGAGAAAAAAAAGGGGAAAAGGGGGAACAGGAAAAAAAAAAAGGGGGGAAAGAAGAACCTCGATTTTCCGAACTCGCTCTTGCCGAAATCCTTCTCAGCCTCAGTCGGATCTAGGTTCTGATACCATGAAAGTTTTTCACCTGTAGAGAAAAGAGAGAGAGGAAGAGAGAGAGAGAGGCGAAGAAGAAATGCAAGTTTTTTTTTTCAGCTGTTACGCTTTCTGTTTTTCTCATCACTTAAAATCGTGACCTAAAAGATGTTTTATAATGTTACAACACTGTGATATGGATCCGGGTCTGGTGTATCCAGACCCGATAGTTTAAGTGGGTTATAATACATAACTATGGATATGTGTACATGGTTGTACACAATCCATGGTGCGACATTTTTTTGCCCTAAAAATGTCCAGTTTTAGGGCAAAAAAATTATTATATGTATATATATATATATATATATTTTAAAAAAATATATAACCAGACTGTGCAATGCAGTTGCACAGTCTGTGATTGTGCCAGTCACAGACTGCATTGCACAGACTGGGCAACTGTTAACGTATACAGCAAGATATTTGATACTCACTTGGAATGTTATCAACATCAAGACACATGATCTTAGCCGTGTCCCCTAATGGGATATAGCCAACTTATTATTGTTATATATATATATATATATATATTATTTATTTAATATATATATATATAGTCGAGCCCCCGTGTCCAAAATTTTTGCAATTGCATCACACCTGTGTCGCACCCGCACCCATGTGACATAGCTCTTGATCTAGTCGTTGATACACTTAATTTTTTAGTGTCATTATACGTAGACAAGAGATGTTTATTCACACCTTCGTGTGTGTTTTTAGCCTATTGTTGGCATTATACTCTTGATCTAGTCGTTGATACACTTGATTTTTTAGTGTCATTATATGTAGACAAGAGATATTTATTCACACCTTCGTGTGTGATTTTAGGCCTTTATTGGCATTATGCTCTTGTTCTAGTCGCTGATACATTTGTTTTCAAGTGTCATTATATGTAGACAAGATATGTTTATACACACCGTGTGTGTCTTTGTCCCTTTAGTGGCATGATGATTATTCTCTTGTTCTAGTCGTTGATACACTTTTTTAAGTTTCATTATATGTAGACAAGAGATGCTTATAGTAGCATGATGTTTATGCTCTTGTTCTAGTCGCTAATACACTTGATGTTTGAGGTTTTGAAGGCCTAGGAGGTGATTTCTTGTGGTGGTTAAACTAGTGTTTTAATTTGCAAAATTCATTCATTATGATCTATGAGATTTTTTAAAATCTATTCGTAATTTGTCTCAACTCATTTTCTCTTTTATGAGAAATGGTTGTTGAAATATTTTCATGTATTTTGCATTGTGCTTTAGTTGCATGAGTTATTCCATGATTGATTGTCTTGCATAAGTTATATAAGTTTATGCTTTTTCAAGAATATATTTATTAATATATATATATATATATTACTTATTTGTGTTGCCCTTTGTTGGCCCTTTGTGTTGTCCTATAGTGAACTTATGCTTTTGCACTTTTGTGTTTATATTATGCCTTTGTATCTTTATGTTGTCAATGCTTGGACTTGTATGTGCTTTTGCACTTTTTCTTTGTAAATTCAGCATATTTTATTGCATGCTTTTCTAAGCATTTCATTAGTTAAATCGCTTATGTGTATGCACATGGTGGCTATTGGTGTATTTGACACTTGGCATTATCTTTTGAAAATTTAATGTTTCTTTAGTATTCTTGTCTTTTATGTTTTCCGCTGCGTAAAATTGTCTTGTGATTTTAACTCTCTTATGAGTTCTTTCTTTAATAATCATGTCTTTTATATGTGTATTCCCTTTAAATAATGCATGTTTTCATGTATGATTAAAATGCTAAAATTTTATCTTATTTGAAATTAATGTTTTGTTATCTTTAAATAATGTTAAATTAAATAGTTTTTATATTGTGTGCTTAGCCAACCTCTCTCCATAAATATATAGCTAATATAATTATCATTTGCAATCTTCTTAAGATATGTTTTTGTATAGTTGGATGTTTTGTTAGTTCTATTTACAGGTTTTTCAAGAAGTGATAACAATTAAAGATTCCTTGTATAATGGAACATATGATAGAGCACCACCTGCAGGAAGCAATGAATGAAGAAAATTGATAAAGACAAATGATATTTTATGTAATGGGTTGCTTATTTGTATTTGCAAACTTACAGTACGTTACAATAAGTTTGAGGGGGTGTTAAGATTAAATGTATTATTTAGTGTGTATATATATATATATATATTATTTATATATATACATACTTATGTATATAGTATAGCATATATGAATATGCTCACATGTATACATATATATTTCTATATATGTATAATATGTATATATATTTATTATAATATATATATATATTTATATATATATATATATTGGGGACTTAGTCAAACTTGTTTGACCAACTCCCAACAGCTAGAATTTTAGCCGTTGGGAAGCTTCTCCTTGTGGGAGAGGACTTCCTCTCCTTTACTTCTCTCTTTCTCCTCTATAAATAAAGGGTGCATGTGAATGTGTAAGGTTGAGAGAGTGATGGGTAGTATTGTTAAAATATATGTAATTCATATATATGTATATATATATATATATATTTGTATAATCTAAAATACCTGATAGGGGTATTTTAGTCATTTCACAAGTACCCGATAGGGGTACTTGTTTCTTTTCTTTCTTTTTTATTTTTTCTCTTTTATTTTTTATCTTTTATTTTTTATCTTTTATTTTTTGGTTTTTTGTCCACCTAATAGGGGCCCCACCATGGAGTCGATGGGGCCCCCAACGGTCACATTTGTGACCGTTGGGGGCTCCCAACGACTCCATGGGAGCCCCTAGGTGACTCTTCTTTTAAGGCCATATGGCCACTCCTCCCCTCCTTCTTTTGTGTATAAATAGGGGTGAACCCCTCTTGTATTTTTTACTCTTGAGAGTTCTCTCTCTTTCAATAAGAGGCATTTATATTTTTATGTTGTGTTGTCTCCTTTGGGTTTGGGTATTAGCCCTTGTTGTTTGTTCATTAGTGGATGTTGTAAGTGCTTAGAGCACTCTTTACTTTTCCGCATATTTCATTACATGGTATCAGAGCCTTGTGTATGCTCTTCTTCTTAATATAGCTAGTTGTGTAGCTATATTTGTTTTTTTGTTGGTTCTCTCTTCTTTTATCCTTTTAAGTGTGATTATTATAGAAGGAGAACAAAAGATTGATCTCTCCTTCAAACTCAATGGATCCAACTACATGATGTGGGCCGCCGCCATGGAAAACAACCTCAATGGGAAAAAACTTTGGGGATACGTTATGGGCACCATTCCGGAACCACAACTCCAACTAACTAAGATGGAAGGCGATCAAGAAAAAGCTCTTGAAGGAGATGCCCGCATGAAGGCCATTGAAGATCACCAATCTAAAATAGAAGATTGAGAAAGTAAGCATGCCAAGATTCTTGCTTGGTTCATGAACAATGTGGAGCTTAAAATTTGCGCCAACATTGCCAAATTTCGGATGGCAAATGAAGCATGGTTCTTCATGAAAGGTATGTTTACCCAAAAAGACCTTGCTCGTCAATTCTTTCTTCAAGAAAAAATTCGGACTATCAAACAAGGAGAAATGAGTGTTAGGGACTACTTTAGCACTCTTGGCCCTCTATGGGATGAGTTATCCTTGCTAGAACCAAAATGGGTTTCTAGTATAGATGTGGAATTAAGGAGAGAACAAATGGAAAAAGAACACTTTTTCCAATTTTTACATGGGCTTAGGCTCGAGTATGAACAAGTTAGATCCTCCCTCCTACATAGATCAAAGCCTCTTCCTTTGGAAGATGCCATTGCCGAAATATGCCAAGAAGAAACCCGTCTTGGCATGATTAAAGGAGGAAATGATGTCTTGGCCGTATCTAAACCCGGCAACCATATGAAAACCTACAAACCTCCTCATTTTGGAAGGCAAAATAACTATAATGGCAACTATAGAAAAGTCATTTGCCATCATTGTCAAGAACCGGGTCATATAAGACCTAATTGCCCTAAGTTGAATGAAGCACCAAAAAATAAAGTTGCTTCCGTTGAAGAAGTCACTCAAAAGAAAGAGGAAGCAATCAAAGGAACGGACTCTTTTTCTCTTGCTCAACTATCGGAGGCACTACAAACTCTACTCAAGATTCCATCAACTTCGGGTGCCGCCGTAGCTTCTTCCTCTCCTCCAGGTATGTCGTCTTGGATCCTTGACTCTGGAGCTTCCTTTCATATGACCCCCCTTGAAAATGAGCTTTCCGATTTATGTAATAATTATAAAAACTCCTATGTTTCAACTGCCGATGGTACATCTTTACAAGTAAAAAGTTTTGGAACTTTAAACTTTTCAAAAGACTTTTTTGTGCCAAACGTGAGAGTTGTACCTCAACTTAATTTAAATCTCCTCTCTGTTGCTCAAATATGTGATCATGGATGTAAAATCTCCTTCTCAACTAAGGATTGCTCTATACAGGATCTCCGGTCCGGGAAGCTGATTGGGCAAGGCCATAGAAGGGGAGATCTCTATTACATGAGCAACTTGAAACTCCCTATTAACTCTTTTTGTAACCATGTCCAAGATAAAAATATTGATATTTGGCATCAAAGACTTGGACATCCAAGTTTCTCAAAAATGTACTCCTTTCCATTTGGAAAGAAATTTTGTAATGAGAAACATTTTGTTTGCAAGAATTGTATTTTTGGCAAAATGAAATCTACTCATTTTCCAAACCGAACTTTTGTGTCCAAAAGACCTTTTGAGTTAGTCCATTCAGATGTTTGGGGTCCTTCCCCCGTCATGTCTAAAGGAGGGTACTCCTATTATGTCACTTTCATCGATGACTACACTAGGTATGTATGGATTTACTTTCTCAATTTAAAATCCGAAGTCTTTGAGTTCTTCAAAAAATTTCATATGATAGTTAAAAATCAATTTTCAAGTAATATCTCCACTCTTAGATCCGATTCGGGTGGAGAATATTTATCAAATGAATTTCAAAACTATTTAGAAGTAAATGGAATTTTTCATCAAAGATCGTGTCCTAGGACTCCCCAACAAAACGGCTTGGCCGAAAGAAAGCATAGACATATCATGGAAACCACTAGGACACTCCTTATTTCCAAAGAAATTCCAAAGAGTTTTTGGGCCGAAGCGGCCTTAACCTCAACTTACTTAATAAATAGAATGATATCTTCATCCTTACAGAATACATCTCCATACGAAAAACTATTTGAAAGAACACCTGACGTCAATAGATTAAGAGTCTTTGGATGCAAATGTTTTGTCCTTACTCATAAACGGGACAAATTATCTCCTAAAGCTATTGAATGCGTTTTCTTGGGTTATGGAGAAAATCAAAAGGGTTTTAGATGTTTTCACTTGAAAAATAACAAACTCTATGTATCCAAAGATGTAACATTTTTGGAAAATGAGAATGGTTTTGTGAAAACTAAAGATATTGACGAAAGTGAATATACTTTTTTATTTGATCTTCTATCTCAAGAAGATGAGACTCCTCAAGAAGAGGAAATCTCTAATGAGTCTTTGAATGACCTAGAGGAAATTCCTCTTGATAATGCTATAGATGAGAATAATAGACCAATCCAAACATATGTTAGGCGTGGTCAACGAACTCAAATAAGTGCCTTGGAAAAATACTCTCAAGGATCCAACATTGAAGAAACATCTTTAAGGAGATCCAGTCGGATCTCCAATCCTCCTAATAGGTTTGTTTCCTATGAGTCCTTAACTCCTAGATATAGAGCATGTCTAATTGCGTTGCATTCATTTCATGAACCTTCACACTATAATGAGGCCAAAAATATTCCCCAATGGGTTGAAGCCATGAACTTAGAGCTTAGTGCCCTTGAAAAAGTAAAAACTTGGGAAATAACTTCGTTACCCACTGGAAAGAAATCAATAGGATGTAGATGGGTCTTCAAAATTAAAACCAAGAGTGATGGTTCATTAGAACGTTATAAAGCACGGTTAGTAGCGAAAGGATATGCTCAGGAATATGGTATAGATTATGAAGAAACCTTCGCACCTGTTGCCAGAATGACTAGTGTTAGGACTCTTATTGCTATTGCGTCAGTGAAAAAATGGCCTATCTATCAACTCGATGTTAAGAATGCTTTTCTAAATGGCGAATTAAATGAAGAAGTTTACATGGATCCCCCACCAGGAGTATGTATTGGTAAAAATAAAATTCTTAAACTTAAAAAGGCATTATATGGTTTAAAACAAGCCCCAAAAGCTTGGCATGATAGATTTAGTAATGTAATGACAAGTTTGAATTTTCGTTCATGTTATACTGACACTGCTTTATTTGTGAAATGTGCAGGGTCTTCTGTAGTTATTTTACTACTTTATGTTGATGATATGATCATCACAGGAAGTGATGAGGAAGGCATTAATGATATTAAAAAGGTTTTGAAAGAAAATTTTGATATGTCTGACCTTGGATTCTTAAGATATTTTTTAGGAATTGAAGTGGCGTACTCCCCTCGAGGGTACATTCTCTCTCAGATGAAACTTGCTGCTGACATATGTTCCAAATCTGGTATTTCCGACGATAAGAAGACAGAAACCCCAGAAGTCATCAATGCAAAATTAAGGTTGGAAGATGGAACACCTCTCGAGGATCCTACTCCCTACCGGCAACTTGTTGGGTCTCTAACCTACTTATCCATCACACGGCCAGACATTGCTCATGCCGTTCACTCTGTCAGTCAATTTCAACATGCACCTACAACTGTGCACATGAGTGCAGTCTTAAGGATCGTCAGATATATCAAAAATACCATAACTAAGGGAGTTTTTCTTTCCTCTGCCTCATCCCTTGATTTAATTGCTTATACTGATGCAGATTGGGGAGGAAATCCCAATGACCGAGTCTCAACTACCGGATTTTGTGTTTTCTTAGGTGACTCTATGATTTCTTGGAGATGCAAGAAGCAACACAAAGTATCCTTGTCCTCAACGGAAGCCGAATATCGTGCTATGGTCACTACAACCATGGAACTTGTGTGGTTAAGAAGCCTCCTCAGTGATATGGGCATTGTTATCTCTACTCCTTCGAAGCTGTGTTGCGACAACAAAAGCGCAATCTATATTGCAAGCAATCACACCTTCCATGAGCGTACTAAGCATATTGAAATGGACTGCCATTACGTTCGTGATGAATACCTAAGAGGAACCATAGCACTACCTTACGTCACATCAGAGTACCAGTTGGCGGACTTCTTCACTAAGGCTCTTGCAGCTCCTCGGTTTTTGTTTCTTCTTAACAAGCTTTCGGTCATATCCCCGTAAAGCTTGAGGGAGGGTGTTAAAATATATGTAATTCATATATATGTATATATTTATATACATATATATTTATATAATCTAAAATACCCGATAGGGGTATTTTAGTCATTTCACAAGTACCCGATAGGGGTACTTGTTTCTTTTCTTTCTTTTTGTATTTTTTCTTTTTTATTTTTTATCTTTTATTTTTTGGTTTTTTGTCCACCTAATAGGGGCCCCACCATGGAGTTGATGGGGCCCCCAACGGTCACATTTGTGACCGTTGGGGGCTCCCAACGACTCCATGGGAGCCCCTAGGTGGATCTTCTTTTAAGGCCATATGGCCACTCCTCCCCTCCTTCTTTTGTGTATAAATAGGGGTGAACCCCTCTTGTATTTTTTACTCTTGAGAGTTCTCTCTCTTTCAATAAGAGGCATTTATATTTTTATGTTGTGTTGTCTCCTTTGGGTTTGGGTATTAGCCCTTGTTGTTTGTTCATTAGTGGATGTTGTAAGTGCTTAGAGCACTCTTTACTTTTCCGCATATTTCATTACAAGTATTAGGGTTGTGCATTATTTTTCTTTAAGTGCATTGTAGTGAGAATTGAATGTAATTTTAATTTGTATTTCTTTTAATATCCATTATGAATAAAATTATTTATTTACATTTTGATATGTCTTTTAATTCTTAAGTTTGTTGTTTAAATGTATAATGTTTTGAGTCTTTGGAGATCATCATGGAGTGCAATGGAATCCGCACCATTTAAGGAGGGTGTCCCTCATGTTTCAAGCTAACACTCCCAAGTCAAGGAAAAAATATAGTTTATGAAAAAATTTAGATTCTAGTAAGTAGGTGTAAGTGCTCCTGAAGCAGCCTATCATTACCAATGTTCACACACACACACACGCACGTGCACATACACACACATAGTTACAAACTGGCTTTGTTGTTTGGTTTCTTATTACTAAATGATTGGATGTAGCTTAGTTATAGTTTACCATGATGTTATTGGATGTATTTAGTGATTTTACAAGTAATCATGCCATTCTATATCTTTTTTTGTATTTATATGATAAATAATGCAATATTTTTATAGAAAATCAAAAAGCAAAATCCGGATGAGTCACCCAGTTGAATTGCCGAGTCACAAGTCCTGTTGCATGAGCTGGGACAAGGCAGAGGAAAAATGAACAGCCTAAAGAAATCATTATCGTGTATCCTATGTCACATGGATACTCCATTTTGACTGTCATTCGGTATCCCTTTATATACAAGTCATACTGAAAACTTCATAAAAAAGGCTGTATGGCCGTATCTGCAGCTGTATTCATGTGACATAGCCTGTATCCCACCAAAGGTCTTGTCTCTTAATTTCTTGACATCCTAATATTGTTTAATTTTTAATGGACCCCTTTCTATTTGTTTTAAGCTGTTTTAAGCCTTCATGTTTTCCAATTGTTCCACAAAGTAAACATTCGCCAAAAATGTGTAAATGAGCTATACAAAAAAAAAGGAAAAATATCATTCAACAAATAAACCTTAAGGCCCTGTTTGGATGACAGGCATAGAAAACCTGGTTTACTGAAAACCAGGCTTAAAACCTGGCTTTTAAAAAACCTTCAAAACCTGGTTTTGCTGTTTGGATGACAGCTGCTAACCCGGTTTTCTGAAGATGCTGTTTGGATGACAATAAACATGGTTTTCACTAGAAATTCTTAAAACAATTAGCTCTTAGTAAAAATAATATTTTCTTAAAAATATGAAAAACTACCACATTTTATCCCAAAATTATGTCTTTGTGCATTTTCAAAGCTGGAGAAATTGCATCAAAATGCTGTATAAAATAGGAAAGTAAAGATATGGTGGTGGAAGTTCACCAAAACCATCTCAAGAAGTACTACAACAACAACAACTACGCCTTCATCCCAAAACAATTGGGGTCGGCGATATGAACCAACAAAGAAAATCATTATGGGTCTTCCACATGAATCCTTCTCCTCCATTCATTTTTATCCAATGCCATGTCCTCGGTGAGGTTCAAAGCATTCATATCCTTTCCTATCACCTTCATCCATGTCTTTCTAGGCCTACCCCGACCTCTTTTAACTAATATATTTTCCCATTTCTCCATCCTTCTAACTGGAGCATCATTAGGCCTTCGTCGAATATGTCCAAACCACCGTAAACGATTCTCTCTCATCTTATTTTCAATGGGTGCAACGCCTAGCTTGTTACGTATCTCCTCATTCTGAATCTTATCTTTTATTGTATTTCCACACATCCATCTCAGCATACGCATCTCAGCTATACTCATTTTTTGAATATGATGTCTCTTGGCAGCCCAACATTATGTACCATATAGTAAAGCGGGCCTAATAGTCGTCCTATAAAACTTTCCCTTCAACCGCAATGGCATTCTACGATCGCACAACACTCCAGTTGCACTCTTCCATTTCATCCACCCAACCTTTATCCTATGATTTACATCTTCATCAATTTCTCCATACTTTTGAATGATAGATCCTAAATATTTGAAAGAATCATCCACCGGTATTTCTTGCTCACCAAGCTTCACTACACTCCCATCTCTATTTCGTTGCTTACTAAATCGACATTCCATGTATTCTGTCTTACTCTTACTCAACTTAAAACCTCTTGCTTCCAATGTCTGTCTCCATAATTCTAACTTAGCATTAACCCCAGCTCTAGACTCATCAATCAAAACAATATCATCAGCAAACAACATACACCACAGCACATTTTCTTGAATTGATCTCGTAAGCTCATCCATCACTATAGCAAATAGGAAAGGGCTTAAAGCAGATCCTTGATGTAACCCAACCGTTATAGGAAAATTGGTTGTCACCCCTCCACAAGTGCGGACATTGGTTACTACTCCTTCATACATATCTTTAATTATACTAATGTACTTGAGAGAAACACCTTTCTTCATCATTGTCCACCAGAGAACGTCCCTAGGTACTCTATCGTAAGCCTTCTCCAAATCAATAAAAACCATATGCAAATCTTTGTTCCTTTCTCTATTTCTCTCAATAAGTTGTCTAAGAAGATGTATAGCTTCCATAGTAGATCTTTCAAGCATAAAACCAAATTGATTCTCCAATATCATGACAACCTTCCTCAACCTAGACTCAATCACCCTCTCCCAAAGTTTCATAGTATGACTCATGAGTTTTATACCACGATAGTTTGTGCAATCTTGTATATCACCCTTATTCTTATATAGAGGCACCAAAGTACTCTTCCTCCACTCATTAGGCATCTTATTTGTCCGTCAAATCTTGTTAAAAAGATTTGTCAACCATTCTAAACCTTTCTCTCCCAAGCATTTCCAAGCCTCGATAGGTATACCATCTGGGCAAACTGCCCTTCTTGATTTCATTTTCTTCAAAGTCTCTGCAATTTCTTTCTTTTGAATCTTGCGCATGAAGTCACGATTCATCTCATGAAAAGGAATGGAAAAGTCTCCAAGATCCTGAGCATGACTTTCATTAAATAGCTTATCAAAATAATCTTTCCATCTCTCCTTAATCTCCTCATCTTTGACTAAAACCCTTTGTGTTTCATCTTTGATACATCTAACCATACACAGATCCCTCGATTTCCTATCTCTCATTTTTGCAATCCTATAAATATCCTTCTCACCCTCTTTGGTATCCAACTTGTCATAAACCTCCTTATATACCTTATCCCTCGCATTCTGAACTACTTTTTTAGCTTCCTTCTTTGCTATCATATACTTCTCCAAATTCACATTATCACGACTTTTACTTAGATTTCTATAACACTCTCTTTTAACCTTAATAGCTAATTTGACATCCACGTTCCACCACGATGTATCCTTACCTAGCGGTGCATCGCCTTTAGACTCACCCAATACCTCCTTAGCCACCTTTCTCATGCCACCCGCCATCTTATTCCACATAGATTCTGAATCCTCCTCGAGACACCAATCAACTTCCTTAACTAACCGCTCTACAAACATTCCTTGTTTAGCTCCTTTCAGTGCCCACCACTTAATTCTAGGATCTATCCTATGTCTATCCCTTTTGCGGCATTGTCTAATTCTAAGATCTAAAATTAAGACTCTATGTTGTGTAGCTACACTTTCTCCCGGTATAACCTTACAATCGATGCAACAACCCCTATCTCTCTTTCTAAGTAGGAAAAAATCTATCTGACTCGTATTAACCCCACTTTTAAATGTTACTAGGTGAGACTCCCTCTTCCTAAACAAAGTGTTTGCTAAGATCATATCATAGGACAAACCAAAATCTAAAATCCTTTCTCCACTATCGTTTCTTTCTCCTATACCATAGCCTCCATGGATACTCTCAAATCCATCCCTACTAATGCCTACATGCCCATTAAGGTCACCGCCGATGAAAAACCTTTCTCCATAAGATATCCCTTGTACTACTCCATCTAAATCTTCCCAAAATTGACGCTTAGTGGAATCATCTAAACCTACTTGAGGTGCATAAACACTAATAATATTAATAATATCCGTACCTAATACTAATTTAATAAGTAAAATCCTATCACCCTTCCTACGGACCTCAACTACATTATCTATAAACTCACGACTCATAACAATCCCTACTCCATTCTTATTCCTATTTATTCCTGTATACCAAATCTTATATCCCCAAGGTTCTATCACTTTTGCTTTCTCACCTACCCATTTGGTCTCTTGTAGACATAAAATATCAATCTTTCTCCTACACATAACATCTGCTAACTCTACCAACTTACCAGTTAAAGACCCTATGTTCCAAGTGGATAACCTAATTTTATGGTCTTGGACTAACTTCTTTACCCCCACCTGTCCAACAAAGTGAGGGAACCCTTGCCTATTTGACACCACACTCGGGCGCCGGTGTGACGCGTCGCTTCCGGGCGACGACCTAGCAACCCTTGCCCATTTATCACTGCCTCTGGGCCTATAGAGTACAGCGCGTCGCTCAGTAGAGAACGCCCCAACGAAATTCTCATATTGGTTCATATTCATAGGGTACGACTAAGTTTTTATGCTGGTTGTCACAGTACTACAAATTAAAAAAAAACAAAGGCTTTTTGCCAATATTGATACATACAACTTTCAAGCAGCAAATAATAAATGACATAGATACAAGTGGTTCAACAAATTAGGAAGTAATGTGATCAATAAGCTTACCGCATTTGTGTCAATTCATCCACTTTTTCATTTGTGCAACCATTAGTGCAACCAGAAAAAGCTAGCATGTCCATCTCATGAAGATGGAGGACAACAAATGGATCATTTCAATGTAATTGATTGATTACTCTTCTGCCCATTTCTTTGATTTGAGAAGAGAACCGCAGCATGCAGTAGTTTACTTGACATCTCAGATTTTGAACATCTAAAGGTAAACCATTATTAGCTAATCGAGCATCCATTCTATTCAAATGCACAACCTTGCGCTTCTTTACCAAGGGAAAAATCTATTTCTCAGAAGTGCAAAAAACTGCTAAAGATTAGCTTACTAATGAAAAGGATACATGTTTAATTCAGAAGCTTTGAAAAGGTTGGACTGCAAAGAAATTCAAGAAATGACCAACCTAATTAAGATAGTAAGAGATCTCAGACCAACTAACAGGAGGAATTGAGAAAACTGTTCCTCAGATATTAGCCTTTCACCAAAGACAAGTATACGACAGAAAAGCATAAAACTAGTCCAACAGCCTTGAAGACAAACTAATCAAAGAGTGAGAAACCCATATCTTCATCTCTCTTCCTTCTTCTCTTCTACTGGAGGCTTTGCCGCTGCAGCTGGGGTGCTCGACCCTCTTGTTGCTACTTCTGCTCCTTCCCCAATGAAAAAACCACCACAACCACCGCCTCAAACAATCACTAGCACATGCCTAAGTCCAAAATTCTAAAACTAAGGTTGATTAATTCATTTAAATATGATTGTAACACCCTCTGAAAGTGAGATTTTCTAAAGTTTTTGTGATTATAAACCAGTCATACAACCTTCACAGAGCAACACAAAAGTTGAATCATAGCTGTGATTCTATACCAGGGTTACCGGAAAGGCTGTAATAGGGTGGGAAACAGTTTCTGAAACGGAAAATGCAATGTTTCCGAAACGTGCAGGAAACATGTTTTCCCAACTGTGGGAAATGCATTTTCCCAAGCATTTTTCTTTTGTGGGATACATGTTTCTCATGTTTGATAAATCTTTTGTTTTTAAATGTTTCCCATTCATTTCCCAATTTGTTTCCCTATTCATTTCCTGTTTCCCGTTTCACATGCACCCAAAACACCTTGTTTCCCATTTCTGTTTCCCAAGATGTTTCCCATTTCTGTTTCCCTTTCTGGAAACCTTGTTCTATACACCTTCTAGCCTGTGAAAGGTGGTTACAAGTCTGAACTAATGACTAGGAATCACAGGCTGAAGAATCACAACTGAGAACTGCAATCACAGCTGTGACCAGAACAAACGTAGATCAACAGAAAAAATAAATAAGACAACAGAGCAAAATATAGCAGCAAACCTCTTTGCAAGATAACAGAGGATGACATTGTCCAATAACTGACCATCAACCATCAACCAATCACAATTGAAAAGAACATCAAGATCCCATCTTAAATGGAAAGAATTGAATAGTTCCCAGTGTGAGCAAAAAATCGAAGTCTACCCACAACATACCCAAAAATCAACACTAAAATCACTCGACCAAAACACAAAGAGACACAAGCCCCTCCTCCCACCGACAGAAAAAAGAAAAGAAAAAGCAAACTGCAAAATATCTTTTTCTATAAATAGAAAGCACTAAATGAGTAATACAAACCCCGAATCCTATCAATTAATGCAGCTTATCACCCAATGAATCAAAGAAAACCCAAACGAACATCTAAATTCCTACAAAAACCTAAATTCGAGATCAAACAAAATGCATCAACAAATAAATCAATACAAAAAAATGCATTTGGACTCTAGAAGCAGAAAAGCAAAAACCCCACAACTCCATAGGCAATAATCACCGCTCATTTGCATAAGATCAATAAACCCAAATCAAAATAATAGATACAAAGGCAAAAGACACGCATTACAAGCTCAAAAAAGGAAGAGGACACTCGGGACTTTTCTGGACTGAGAGAGAGAGAGAGAGATGTTACCCGCAATGGCCACGGTGACGGATGTTACCGGAAAAGTAGAAGAGGGGCAGGCCAGCAAAGGTGGTGGAGAGACGTGGTTTTGAAGAGATGGGGTGAGGGGTGTGAGAGGTTTGAGAGATGGGAACCCGATAAACCAGGTTAGGGTAGAAAAAATCTAAAAAAACAGTACTTGCAACCTACGTGAACTCTCCTTACAAGTTTTATTGGCAATTGTTAATATGCCCAATGGAGTTTCGCAACAGAATCAATCACATTGTGGCTTCGATAAAGTACAAATCAAAAGGATCTTAACTAAGCACCAGAAAAATATCATAAACCGTCCGAAAGCTAACCCCAACATTCACACAAAACCTTGCGCTCGCTAAAACCACAGCGATGATTCACTTCATCCACTACTAATTTACAACGCTCTCTACCTAGATCAGCTTCAAATTTCTGTGACACCTTTGCTAAACAACCTTAACCATTTACCGACCCGGATACCTTCTGAGTTGCTTGTCCATAGAAAAAACCTAGATCTAGGGCTAAAACACTAAGCGAACATAGTGGAAATCTCCCAGGACGTAAAGGAAAGGTGAATAACCTGATAGAATATTCCGAGCAATCTCCTTGAACGGGACCTCTGCAGAAGAAAAAGGGTGATCTAGGGCCAGATCCAGCCGGGAATCATCCATTTGCAGGAGGGAATCCCCTTCCCTTTCGACGTCGATCGGAGCGATCTCGATGTCCATCTCGGCACCACAAGGATAGTAAGCCAAACCGCCGATCGAGGGATATGGGAGATTTGGGGGAGAGAGAAAAGAAGAGGGTCGGGGGTTTTGAATGGGGTGAAGGGGCGGGAGGAATGGAGACTCGGAGAGACTGAGTTGGACTTGGGGTGGGTTTTCTGGTTTGGGGATGCACTTGATTGGGTCTGTTCAATTACCGAAATGGCTATCGACTCTTCGTTAAGAACGGAAAGTACCTTATTGGATGGATGGAATTTTGGCTTATTGTTAGGACTGTAATTTTATATTCCCGTGGTTCGGATCTGGGCAGGTTATGGATCGGGATTCGGAGATACAAGGTCAGGGATTTGATGCTAAAATCGGGTCGGTATCATTTGGGCCAAGAGTCCTTGATATGGAGGAGCGGGGCTGGTGCTCACTCGGTGGAACCATAACGACGAATTGTATTTGTACCAATATTTTTTAAAATATCACAGCGATATTTCTTCAAAAAAAATATTCTGATATTTTTTTTTTCAAAACACCCGAATAGCAGTTTAAAGGAAAGTATCAATATTTTATCCCAATATTTATGTTTTAATCAGAAAATTCTCGTTAAGGTTGAGTTTCTATTTGTACATATTTTGAGTCGTACGAACATGACCAAAACAAACTCGCGTGGAGCGTCCATCGCGCGCATGATGGACGCTCCACATGCAGTTCCGCCGAACAGAGCATTAGCAGCAACAGAACTCGCGCGGAGCGTCCACCATCACGCGCATGATGGACGCTCCGCACGCAGTTCCGCCCAAGAGAGCATTAGAGGCGAAAAAAGTCGCCGCTAAAGGTTCAATAGCATTAGGGGCAACAAAAAAAGTCACCGCTAACGCGGAGCGTCCATAACGCGCACGATGGACGACCCATTTTTTCAACGAAACTGACAAATACAAACCTAAAGTTGATTTAATAGTTTCGTTTTTTTTTTTGTGTTGGATAGCCAATCATTTCATCATTTTTTAATCTTGTTTTAAAAAAAGATAGTTTCATCATACACAACAACGAGTCTAGGATACTGAATATAAATTGTGAACTGATTTTCATTTGTAAGTTGTGAATTACGCACACAAACACGTGCAATGCAAGCTAACACTACTCTATCCTATGCGGTTTACAGGTTTTTTAAGTTTCCTTGAATTGAAGGTTTGAAAATCCAGAAAAGTTTTTTTGGCATACATTCCAACCTGTCACAAGCAGTGCAGATATTTTGAAAATATCAGGATTTTATTGCGATATTGTCAAGGTCCGATATGGTATTGAAATGATCACAATATTTTCAAAATATCATGTGTTTTGAAATATTGCATTTTAGTGCAATGTTAATGTCACTTTTTGCAAAGTCTTTTAAATTATGCATAATTTTATTTAGGAAAATTTTTAGAAACACAGCTAAGTTTTAGAAATTCCTAAAAAGACCACTTAAATCTATGCTCTGTTAATCAGGCCCATGTTTCTCTTCATTTAACTTGGGTTATCATTAACCCAAGTTATGTTTTGAGGGTAAATTTACTAATCTTCCCATAAACCCAAGCTTTACCATTTTCTGTTCATCAAAACCAGGGATGGCCAGGAATCTAAACTAGAGTGGGCACAAACGCAGAGTATAAAAGAAAAATTATTTACTAAAAAATTATACTAACAATATGTTTTGAAAAAAGCTAAGACAACAGCCTCATTTGGCCTCACATCTTTCATCTGCATTTGCAAGAATAGGGGTGCACAATGAGTCAGGTTAGCCCGAGCTCGGCTCGGTATAAACCTGACTCATGTGCGCCTGTGTCTTGCCCAACCTGATTGGACCCAGACCCGGATAAGGTACAGGATCGGTCATACAAATGAGTCGAGCTTGTACCTATCTATAGGCTAATGTAAGCTCGCGCTCGTTTGAGCTCGCTTAAGCTCAAGCTTGCCCTACCCGATTGGACATCAACAGTTCCGACTATACATGGATTAGGGTTTAATGAAATTCCAAGTCACTAAGACTTCTCTATTTCTACCACGAAACCCCCCATGTGGCCTTGCCCTTCCTCTCTAAGTGCTCAAGCACCCCTCTTCCTCTTCATTCCCTCTTCGTCCTCTCCTTCTTAGTTCCCCCTTGAGGTGCATGTGCATGTGCTTATTTATTTTAAGCCTTAGTTAAAGCTTAGAAGACAAAAGCCTATTTCAAGTGATATCAAGTGAAGTTCAAACGTAGGAGAGGCATTTATCTTCCCTTAGAAAAGAAGATATTATGTTGAATTTTTATTTATTTAAGAAAAAATAATGTGTAGTGTGTGTTGATATTGACTTTTATCCACGTTATTGGTTGTATGACAGACTATCGTGCTAGGATTCGGCCTATTAACTAGGATAAGAATAAATACAATACACATAAATATCATTTTGCTGTTTATTTTTTATCCTATGATGCAGATATTGTCGTAGCACTGTTTGTTTCTCAGTGTCTTTGTTAATCACTTAGAATTTACATATTGGATATCAGATTATACCATTGCTGCTAAATATCATGATATTTTGTATTTAACCCATATTCAAATATTTTTTCTTGAAAAAAAATAAACACCAAGATGTCATGATAATTGAAGTTTATACAATGAAACTATGATTATTTCCATTGAGAAATTCAGCTCTTTTTTATCATTATTGTTTGAAAAATCCCTAAGATTTTTCTGAGTTTTTTTTATAAAACCTACTCTTTTTAAATTTTCTTGAGGAATTCTCTTACATATATTAAAGTGTGGATGATATTGGGGACTATAGTCTATACATATCAGTAACATATATCTATAGCATTGGCTCCTTTTTTCATGGATAATGTTGGGTTTCTCATTGTAAGATATAAATGGAGCTATCATAATTTATGAAGCTTATGTGATTTCTATGTTGACTTTTCAGAAGGGGGGGGGGGGTATTTTGTGCTTTAGTTTCACTGAATCGCAAAAGGATAGGCAGGGTTTTGGTTCATCATCCTCATTGCAATTAGTCCCAAGGTAAAATCATCTAGTATACTTTTAATGTAACATATGCGATTTTGTTTTAGTTTTAACTTTTGAATTTGAGGTTAAAATCAGTTTTATATTCAGGCAAAATTTAAGAGTCAAAATTGACTAAGCAGTGTTTTGGACTCAAACCAGGTTCAAAGGGGTCACGGATGAGTTATGTTAGGACCCAAACTTGAGTTTGGATCCAATGTGGATTTGGATTTTATGTTTAGATATGGATCTTTAAATTAATTTTGGATTTTTATTTCTTTGTTTAGTTTCTGGATTCAACCCAAATAGAGATTGGATATGGATCAGATGAGGGTGGGATGCCCTTTCTAGTGGATCCCATAACTAATTAGGTTAATTACTTAAGTTAATTAAAATAAAATATTAGTTAATTAAATTAATTATTTATTTAATTAAGTAGTTGGCTAGAAAAAATCTTGAATAAGACTCTTAGGGATGAGATTAGGTTAGAATATCAAATAAAGTAGCACTCCAAGGAGGGGATGGCCCCCCATGGTAGAATTTTAATATAAAGAGAGAGAGAGAAGTCTTTCTCTTATCTTCTTTTTTTCTATTCTCTTCTTTTTCTTCTTTGGAGCTTTTTTAGTAGTCATTGAAGTTTTTTCAAAGTGCTAGGATGGGAGACTAAGGTATTGGTGGTTCAAAAAATATATTTCAGGCAAGATTCATCCTACACGTAGCACATATCGAATACAAACACATAAATCATGCATCTTGCCGATTCTACAAGCTGATCCATGGTGGATCAGATCTGGAATAGTTTTGAAAAAGGTTTAAAAAGTATTTTTAATTCAACATCATGCTTTAAAATGAATTTACAAAATCATTTATAGAAATCTATGTATGGACGGCTAAACCGAGAAATCGGGTAACGCGAAATACATAGTTTTGTGTTCTTACATAATCTTAGATGGTTATATCATTATTTTTAGCATAATTGAATATATATTTACTTTCTTGCATATGTTTACAGTATGAATCATGTTCTTGTAATTAAATTTATTTAATATATTTTATGGTATTTTCGCATGCTAGCATCTTAAATTAGTTATTCTATGCAAAAATCATGATTTATTTTGATAGTTTATATTCCAAAGCATGTGGATTACTTATGCATGATGGCATATGAGACTACATGTTAAACATGAGAATTAAGCATGATAAGTAGGCCAAGTGGTATGCATAATCATGCATGTGTTATTCTATGAAGTTTATGGTTCGTGCTAAATTGAAATGAGTCTCGTACATCATGGAGTGTGGTATGTGGCATGTGTTATGTTGTAAGTTGTGTGAGGCATGCATACATGGGACTCAAATGTGAGTCACGCTCAGTAAATCCAATAGGGTGCTTATAAGTACCTCGTTTGGCTATGTTAAACTCGCTCCTATACACAGACACTTTAACTGGACTTTTGGGTGCTCCTTAGTAGAGATTACTTATCTTGAGTTGGGTTCAAATGAGTTATGTTTGGATACCTGAGTGATTGTAGGGGTTGTGGGTTCTTGCCTTGTGAGGGCATATTTTGAACTACACATAGTGGAGCTTAGGGATGTTGAGCAAGGTGTATAGTGCACCTATTGTGTAGTTAAACCTATTGTAAATAACACCTAATAGCTAATTTTGTTTCAGTGTTCTACTTTGGAGATGGTAGAAGGTACACTCGCTGATTCACACATTTTGAGGGCATTAACACCTCTTGAGTCTCTAGTCGTCAGTGTAGGGGGTTGAGGCTATCAATTTATCCTAGGTAGACAGTCAGTGGATGCTTGACCTGACTCTTCGAATCGATGTGTTAATTAAAATATATAGCATAATAAACTCCATCTGATTATTGAGTTAGGATTAGGTCTTGAGTCTGTACCCTTTAAGAAAGAAAAGAAAAATAATGCATTAGATTAAGTTCACTAGTGGTTAAATGATTTATTGAATGTTGACATAAATTACTATACATGTCATATATAATTTCTAGTTCATGTATATGTTGGCATACATGAATCTGTTTGATTATTGTCTTGATTATTAATGATATGATGCAGGTACATTACTTGATATTTAGAATAAATTATTGTGTAATCCTGCATGATCAAATTATTATTGTTTTAATTTTTAAGTGTATTGAGTTTATTGGCTATAAGTATTGGGAAAGATGTATGTTTTGTATATTTGCGTTATTTTTATACCTATGTGTAAGGCATTTTTTTACTAGAATTGTGGCTAATACCCATACATTTTAATATTTCAGGTAACGAATAAGCTAGAGGGCGATGATAGGAGACTCGAGGTGGCGTTAAGAGGGTTATAGTCCATTAGGTGGTTGGATGAACTAAATTATTTGATTTACTTTATTATTATTTTTAGTGCTCGAAAATAAATTACAAAAAAACCCTATTTTTGAAAACATCACATGATTTTTACTAAATTTATAAAAACTCATTAAAAGAAATAAAAATAGAAGATTTAAACACCAAAATTTACTTCTAAAAATAAGTATAAATGGCAGAAAGCAATTTATAAGGGATCCAAACTAATATTTTTGATGTTTTTCAAATAAAAATGCAGTTTTACTATTAAAATATCAAAAATAAATTTTATTAAATAAAAATTTGTATCATTGTGGCCTACTTTTCAAAAAATTTCAAACTTGTGTTTACCTGTCCTGGCGTCCACGAATCTTTGTAACATAGCATTAAATGTGGACTGAGAAAATGACTTTTTATTTTATATGCGCTAAGGCCACCATTCGATACGCTCTTAAAAGGTTCAACCATTGACACGAGACTACCAACCCAGTCCAATTTGTACTCTCTTCACCATAAATATGGGCATGTACGACCAAGTAGTACAACAAAAAAAAGTAAACTTAAAATCTTCCTTCCCAAAGAAAACACCCATGTCACAAATATTTGAAAATATCACCATTTGATCACAATATTTACAAAGGCCAATATAATTTAAAAAAAACATGTTATCATCAAAATAACGCGTTTTTATTCCCATATATACACGATAATAAAAGTTTTTTGGTAAATATGCTGAGTCACTGCCATTTTTCCAACATTTAAAAGCCAAGTTTCAAATAATATGTTCACGAAATACTTTCAAGTCATAAAAGCCCATCCATTGCGCATCTTTGGTCAGTGTAACAAACGCTAGGAAGGCATGACATTTCAACTTGTCCAAGGCTTTTACCATAAATTCATCAAAAGAAATTCAGAAGAGAGCACTATAGCCATGAAGGAAGCCCCCCATCCTCTTTAACTCCCAAAGCAAAGAGGTGAGCAACATTTTCCCAAACCAACTCAAACCTGAGGAGGGGAGCCCTTCTACGTTGAGCACCCCCCAACGGTTCAATTCAATCCTTTCATCACATCCAAGGCCGTAACCGTACATAAACAAAGTGCCCCCCCCCCAACATCCATATCCACCCTATGGCTTCCTCTCTCACAGGAACAACCACCACCACACTTCTGTCCGCCACCGTTCCCACCTCCGACCCAAGGTCTAGGCGTGCCCGCACCAGAATTGCCTCACCCAACTCATCGTCCTCCTCGGCCACAGAAAATGCACTGCTCGCGGCTCTGCGCGAACGCAGAACAGAGGAGGCCTGGGCCCTCTACGCCCGCTCCTCCGACCTCCCCAGCTCTACCTGCCTCAGCCGCCTCGTCTGCCAGCTCGCCTACCAGCAGACCCCTCTCTCCCTCACCCGCGCCCAGTCCGTCTTCAGCCGCCTCCGCCGGGAGAAGCAGCTCGGCTGCCTCGACTGCAACTCCCTGGGTCTCCTCGCCGTCGCGGCCGCCAAGTCCGGCGACACCCTCTACGCCTCCGCCATCATCAATTCCATGCTGAAAACCGGCTACCTGCCTCACGTCAAGGCCTGGAGCGCCGTTCTCAGCCGTCTGGACGACTCGGAGGCGGCGATCGACCTCTTCGACGCCGTCTGCCGCCACCACCAGCAGTTGGCAGACGTCGTCACAACCGATTCAGTCCTGGCCGACTTGAAGCCCGATTGTGGGGCGTTCAACGCCGTGCTCAACGCCTGCGCCAACGCAGGGAACGCCCGAGAATTCGCCCGCATATTCGGCAGCATGGGCCGGTTTGCGGTGAAACCCGACGTCCTGACGTTCAACATTCTGATCAAGCTCTGCGCCAGGTTGGAGAAGAAGCATCTTCTAGTTCGCGTCCTCGAAAAGATGGTGGAGGCAGAGATCAAGCCGTGCATCACCACCTTCCACTCCCTGGTGGCAGCTTACGTTGGGCTTGGAGATTTGGGCATGGCTGAAACGCTGGTCCAGGCAATGAGGGAAGGGAGGAGAGACATAATTGGGGTGCTCCGAGACTCGAAGACGGGATCAGACCAGAAGGAACCGTGCTTGATCGAGAAGTCCGTGCTCGAATGGACAGCGAAATCGGAGTTGCAGCTGAAGGGGAGCTACTATCCGGACGCGAGGATTTACACCACGCTGATGAAGGGTTATATGCAGCAGGGGAGGGTGAATGATGTGGTGTCCATGTTGAAGGCGATGAAGAAACAAAGTGACAGGCTTAGCCATCCTGACCATGTTACTTATACAACTGTAATAACTGCGTTTGTGAACAATGGCCTCATGGATGAAGCTCGCAGGTTGCTTACTGAGATGGCTTTGGCAAAAATACCAGCCACCCGCGTCACCTACAATATTCTTCTCAAGGGCTACTGCCAAATGCTGCAGATGGAGAAAGCTGAGGAGCTTGTTCACGAGATGAAAGAGAAGGGTCTCGAGGTCGATGCGGTTTCCTATAACATCCTTATCGATGGCTGCATCCTTGTTGATGACAGCATGCGTGCGCTTGCTTACTTCAACGAGATGAGGGCGAATGGTGTTGCTCCGACCAAAGTGAGTTACACTACTCTCATGAAGGCGTTTGCCACTGCCGGCCAGCCCAATTTGGTCTCCAAAGTGTTTGATGAAATGCTTAAGGACCCCAGGGTGAAAGTTGATGACATTGCTTGGAGCATGTTGATTGATGGGTATTGCAGATTGGGACTGCTGGAGGAAGGTAAGAAAATTTTCCAAAGGATGAAGGAAAATGGAGTACACCCCACGGTGGCCACTTACGGCAGCCTGGCAAATGCTATTGCCATGGCTAGGAAGCCCGGTGAAGCTTTGCTTCTTTGGAATGAAATCAAACAGAGATGCAATGGAGAGGTGGAGGCTCCACCATTGAAGCCCGACGAAGGGCTGCTCGGCACGCTCGCGGACATATGCGTGGGAGCAGCATTCTTTAAGAAAGCATTGGAGATTGTTGCTTGTATGGAGGAGAATGGTATCCCACCCAACAAGACGAAGTACAAAAGGATGTATATAGAGATGCACTCGAGGATGTTTACAAGCAAGCATGCATCTAAGGCCAGACAGGAGAGGAGGAGTGAACGGAAGCGAGCTGCTGAAGCTTTCAAATTCTGGTTGGGCCTTCCCAACTCCTACTATGGAAGTGAATGGCGTCTTGAGCAACCTAATGAAGATGGTGAATGAAGGTTTCACCTATGATCTGTGTCTTTGTTGTTAATTTCAGTTGCACATTCATAGATGGTCCAATGTAAAACTTTGTACATTTTAATTTGTATTTGTTACACATGAAAATATATTTATGACTTTTCTTCCCAGCTCCACTGATGGGTCTCACAGTCTCGCCTTGTTGTTGAAATATTCCTTGTTGTGTATCACCGATAAAGAATAAGAAGATGCATTGTCACGGGCTTACTTTTTTCAATAAGCCAGTGCAGCGCGACGGTCCTTCCTTACCGTCACAAGCCTTTCTATCGTTTTGTCACGGGCATAGAATACTTTGCATACCCACGATGCGTTAAGCTGGCCAGCCTAACGGCCAAAGGCCGAGTACCAATACTTTTTTATGTGCTAAATCATTTTTATTGGTTCTGTGCATCACCCCGTGCATAGCTGCCTAGCCGAAGCTGTTCAAGCGCATTTTCAAATGCGCATTTTATGCCGCTTAGTGCATCGCCGTCTCATACCAACTATCACTTTCGAAAGAGACACAAACTTTATCTTAGCCTTGCGTGTCATGAAGCGTATTGCGGCTCCATACGTACGATACAACAAAACCTCATAACTAAAAGAACAAGACCTTGCGGCTCCTAATCCGAAGATCAGTTGATGATTAAACATCATAGAAAAGAGCACCACTCAGACTCATTCGTCGACACCTAGGGATTCACTCACCTAGCTCCGAGTCACCATACTCGGTTGAAATTACTTAATGTGATTCTTGCGAGAATTAGCCCTAACCCACATGCACCCGTGCGTCCAACCGCTATGCGTGAGACAATCTTGCAAGTCGAAAGGTCCTTAACTAAATCTCCAAAAGCAACATTCTCTGATCCGTTGACACTGCTTAACTGAACGTCCTTACAGAAAGATCAGTTTGGGCCTTAAATTTGCAAAATGTGCATAAGGTAGGGACAAATTTGCAAAAAAGTTAATACACTAGCAACTATTTGATGAAGGGCATTTCAGTGACTAGTTAACAAGGGTCAGTGTTAACCATAGTCAAACTAACAATTGTTGATAGAAGGATCAGTTTGTAATAATGGTGGGAAAGGCAATGACTGACTTGCAAAATGACATAAGGCAGTGATTAGTTTTGCAAATGGCCTATAAGGCAGGGACCAATTTGCAAAATAAACTATGTAGATCACATCTTTCAGGGTTGTTTTAACAGAAGGGTGTTGCGTGTTCTCCCCTGAAGACGCACAATTTGCTATAGTGCGTGTTCGGGGGTCTGAATGAATGCCACATATATAAGCATGTGGGGCTCGTATCCCCGTGTGTGTCGACATCACTTAGTATTGGAGTCCGGTGCAGTTGCAAAGACTTAAGTACCCTTTCCTGCTATTCTCGCCAAGAAACGATGGTTCGAGAAAAGGACAAAAATGCCCTCCATCCAAAAAAGGAAAACAACGGTTCAAGAAAAGGATAAAAATGTCCTTCATCCAGAAAGTCGAGGATGATGTTAAATCTTCAAAGTCCAAACATTCCGTTTTTGCCCTAAGCAGTAAACTTTTGCACCATCTACTGTAACAGAAGTTCCCTTTGACAATGCACCCTTTACCGTCGTTTGCTGCTGCCGAAGCAGCCGTTGCCATTGTCTCGAGTCTAGGTTACCGCCTTGGTTTTTAGTTGTGTTACAACACATTGCCACATTCTCATTTCTGTCTTGTGTTACAAAACATTCCCGGGTTCGTTCTTACCTCGTGGAGATAACTATAAGTCGATCGACTGGTTCAATCATTGGTGGGCGTCATATGGGAGTTTGTCGGCCATCTCTTTTTACAATCTTCTCTTCTTTTTCATTTTTGTTAGGCAGTATGGAAAAAAGCAATGACGCACAAACATTCCAACAAGTGTCATTAAGGCGTCGTGAGTACCTTTCCATGTCATGCTTTTGTTGAAGAACATATGTCATCGTGAATGCCATTAAGGCATTGTTTTGTTATTGCAGGTCAATCTTGTCCTTTTGACGATTGAAAACTTATCGATATTTATAAGACGCTGAGACTTGTTGACAAGAATGCTTGTTTATAGATGCGAGGAAGGGCCTCTACCCCATCCAGTATCGTTCATTCACTTAGTATATGCAATGTATCGCAAATCGCAGTTTTAGTAACATACTACCAATTTGTGAGATATTGTTTTGTTTGTTAATATCGATTTGTAAGCTATTATGCTGAATTTCTGTATCGATTTGTGATATATTTTGCGATATGTATATCGATTTGTAAGATATTGTGTGCTTTGTAGTATCGATTTGTAAGCTATTATGATGAATTTTCGTATCGATTTATAATATAATTTGTGATATGTATATCAATTTATAAGATATGCGTTTTGTAGTGTCAATTTGTAAGCTATTATGCTGAATTACCATATCGATTTGTAATATATTATGCGATATGTATATCAATTTGTAAGATATTATGTGTTTTCTAGTAATGATTTGTAAGAGATTTGTAGAAAGACATTTAAAACGTGTGCGTGTAGAAACGTGTCGATTTATTTTTTCTTCTTTTTTTTCATCTTTTAGCAGTCATTGTGTAAATCGCGATAGGAAGATCGTTAACATAGACAAACCTTGTCAAAGAAAATTGTGATAAGACAATTTGTTACAGTGAAATCGATTTGCAACTGTTTCTTAAATGGTTACAAGTTGTAAAGCAATTTGTATTTATGAAGTAATCTCGATTTTTAACATCGTCTCAATTTTTTTATTGTTTTAGTTTTGCACCTTTTATTAATAAGTTATTGTGTAAATCGCGATGGGATATATCGTTCATATAGACAAAGCTCGTCAACCATAAACACTAAACCCTAAACCCTAAACCCAATCCCTAAAATATAAAACCCAAAAACCTAAATGCTAAGCCCTAAACCCCTAAAACCTAAACCCTAAACCCTAAACCCTAAACCTAAATCCCTAAACCCCTAAAACCTAAACCCTAAATACTAAACCCCTAAACTCTAAACCTTAAACCCTACACCCTATACCCTAAACCCTAAACCCTAAACCCTAAACCCTTAAAACCTAAACCCTAAATACTAAACCCCTAAACCCTAAACTCTAAACCCCTAAAACCCTAAACCTAAATCCTAAAACCTAAACCCTAAACCCCAAACCCTAAACCCTAAAACCCTAAAACCCTAAAACCCTAAAACCCTAAAACCCTAAATCCTTAAAACCCTAAACACTAAACACCATTGGTCATGATGTATTGTACCTAAGCCAAACGATTGGTCAATATGTATATGTAAGTGAATGTGGTTGTAAATCATGTGTATTTGTAGTTATGAAGTTAACGCGACAATGATATATGTCTTTGTTTGTCTTTGTGAACGATGTCAATTTGTATTTATGAAGTTACCTCAATTTGTAGTTTACTAAGTCTAAACATCGTGTCAATTTGTTTATTGTTTTTACTTTCCGCCTTTTAAGAATCAGTCATTGTGTAAATCGCGATACGACATATCGTTCACGTAGAAAATGCTTGTAAAAGCAAATCGTGATTTTTATTTATGAGTGCTAAACGTGAGATGACGATTTATAATAACGGGTTCTTACTAATATAGCATTATGTAAATCGCGATAGGACATCGTTCACATAGACAAAGCAGGTAAACGCAAATTGTGATAGGACAAATCATTTTCGCTTTATGTACGTTGTTGTACAGATCATGATAGAACACCTATATAAAACAATGATAGCGATTTGCAACTTTTACTTAAATATTTATATCAAGTTGTAAATCGATTTGTAATTTACTAAGTCTAAACATCATGTCGATTTGTGTACACGTGGGTAAAACCTTATTCTTTGTAAAACCCTAATATAGATCTGTGTAAAACCCTATTCTATGTAAAACCCTACCTGACCCGACCCGTTGTCCACGTCTAAAACCCTAATCTATTTAACCTCTCTTCCTCTTTTCTGCGGCAGCGTAACTTTTTCTTCTTCTTCTTTTTTCTCCTTCGCCTTCTTCTTCTTCCTTGTATTTTTTCTTTCTTCTTTGTTCTTCTGTGTTCCTTCTACCTGTGATTGATAGATGGGGTTTGATGTTGATAATGCAGTTGTTTCACGCTGTGAGAAAAGATTTGTATAATCTTCGCTGACGATTATGGTGGTTATCTGCATGATAGATAGGAGGTGATGCTGATGTTCATCTATTTGATCTATTACTAATGTCGGACCCTCCATTGTTCGCAAACCATACTTCACAGTTGAAAAAATATCGGCCTAATCTTCGATATACTTCATGACAAATACGTAAAAGCGATTTATCATGTAGCCCCTTGGCTCCTTCAAGGGGACGGTGCCTGAGCTTAAGTTGTGAAGCTTATTGTCAAGAGCGCACCAATGCTAGAGTCTCTAAGAATCGGCCACAATCCGAGGATAATGGTGCAGTGGGCTGCCATTACTAATGAGCTCATTTTCTTGAAGAGGATGTATCCTCAACTGCACATAGAATCGCTTTACAGCAGGAAATGAACTCGACGATAAACGATATGGATGTTTTGGTGATCTCTTCTGTAAAAATGAGAGTCTCTAAAAGATAGATATGCATTTGACAAAAATGTCCTCTCATAAATAGCTTTTCACATTCCCGCACCTAAATTACATTAGAAGCATATCACTATTTTGGATGTGAGTTTCATACTGGTGATGCTATCTGTTTTCTTTGATAATGATGGCCATGTATTGTATCTAAGCCAAACCATTGGTCATGATGTATTGTAACTAAATACTAATATTTTTTGCATATGAATGTGGTTGTAAGTCATGTGGATTTGTATTACGAAGTTACAACGAGAACGATATGTCTTTGTTTGTTTTTGTAAACGAAATCGTTGAAGTAAAACCCAAAATCCTTAAACCTAAAACCCTAAACCCTAAACCCTAAACCCTAAACCTCAACCCCAATCGCCCGTAAAAAAGATCAAGAAATATTGTTAACATAGACATAGCCCATAAAAGCAAATCGCGTTAGCATGTAGCCTTCATACGTCATTGTGTAAATCACGATGATATAACGATTTACACAATGACTTTTATGTCGGCCACAACTGGATGAAAATCACATTGTGCATGAGTACAAATTGCGGTAAAAGTGCACAATTTGTGCAAATCGTTTAAGTCGTTTATCAATGTTTGTGCAAATAGTTTCAGCCGTATATAAACGCTTGTTCGATTTTTATTTACCATAAAGTTATGGAATACAAGAATCATGTGTGAATTTTGTTTAAGTCTTAACATAAAGTTAGTTGTTATGCCTCTTTGCATGACCCAATCGCGTGTGAAATCTTTCACATGTATAAATCGTTGTAATCGCTTTCCACTGTACACAACGCTAATCGCTTTTACGATTTTCATTTACGAAGGGCTAACATAACAACGATTTGCTGTTGCTGTAAATAACAGTCCAACTTATTGGCGTGTTTAGTAAAATTAAAATTTTATTTATTTCAACCCAAAGAGATTTACATAATTTGTATACACAGTCTTATAAAATTAAATGCTAAAGCCTAAACCCTAAACTCCAATCCCTAAACCCTAAACCCCAATCCCTAAACCCTAATCCCTAAATCCTAAACCCTTAAAACCCTAAACCTAAATCCTAATCATCGATTTTTATTTATGAAGTTACCTCGATTTATAGTTTACTAAGTCTAAACATCGTGCCAATTTGTTTATGAACACCTTCTATAAAACAATGATAGTGATTTGCATCTTTTACTTAAATATTTATATCAAGTTGTAAATCGGTTTGTACTTGACTAAGTCTAAACGTCGTGTCGATTTGTGTACACGTGGGTAAAACCCTATTCAATATAAAACCCTAATATAGATCTGTGTAAAATCCTATTCTATGTAAAACCCTACCCGACCCGTTGTCCAGGTCTAAAACCCTAATCTATTTAACCTCTCTTCTGCGGCAGCGCAACTTCTTCTTCTTCTTCTTCTTCTTTTTTCTCCTTCACCTTCGTCTTCTTCTTCTTCCTTGTATTTTCCTTTCTTCTTTGTTCTTTTGTGTTCCTTCTACCTATGCTTGATAGATGGGGTTTGATGCTGATAACGTAGTTGTTTCACGCCGTGAGGAAAGATTTGTATAATCTTCGATGATGATTATGGTTGTTAGCTTTTGTGTATATGTCGATATATTCATGACACATACGACTGTGGCGTATTTGTTATAAAGTCTATCAAAGCTTATGCAGAATATAACGACTATAATCATCTTCAATCATTGTCATCATACCAGATCAAGCACATATATTCTGCATGATAGACAGGGGGTGATGCTGATGTCCATCTATTTGATCTATTCCTACTGTCAGTCCCTCCATTGTTCGCAAACCATACTTCGCAGTTGAAAAAATATTTGTCTAATCTTCAATATACTTCATGACAAAATGGTGCAATGGGGTGCCATTACTAATGAGCTCATTAATAATGATCTCATTACTAATGATCTCATTTTCTTGGAGAGGATGTATCCTCAGCTGCACATAGAATCATTTGCCTTCTATCATTCCCAGTGACTAGCGAAGGCCACTCATTAAACTGAAGAACCTAGTCGTGCGGGCTGCATCTTCTCTGCCAGTTGCAATCCATACCTTCGATATACTTCAATTCTGCCTGAAAGCAAGCTAGATTTCATGCGCACCTGGATTGCACTTGAAGCACATAACCATTTTGACGTGGGTATGATGCTGATGATGATATTTATTTTCTTTGATGATGATGGTCATGTATTGTAACTAAATACTCATATATTTTGTAAATGAATTGGTTGTAATGTATTGTTGAAGTTAACTCGATTTATAGTTTACTAAGTCTAAACATCGTATCGATTTGTTTATTGTTTTTTATTTCCTCCTTTTATGAATAATTCATTGTTCACATATACAAAGCTCATACAATTAATTAGCGAGAGGACAATCGATATCAAGCAAGTATCGTTACAGTGAAATCGATTTGCTACTATTTCAAGATTTGTAGTTTACTAAGTCTAAACATCGTGTCGATTTGTTTATTATTTTTTTTCACCTTTTATGAATCAATCATTGTGTAAATCGCGATGGACATATCGTTCACATAGACATAGCTCATAAAAGCAAATCACTAGAGAAAAAATATTATTATATTATGACACTTAAAGAATTATGGTTCTAAATAGATTTATATTTATTTGCCTTTTATCAGTCAATGTAAATCATGATAAGATAAATCGTTGTACATATAATGTATATCGTTATAATATTGTCCTAGAGCGATTTACGCAACGATGTATGTATCTTTGAAGTTAACTCGATTTGTTCTTTACTAAGTCTAACATCGTGTCAATTTGTTTAGTTTTCTTTTCTGCCATATATGAATTAATCATTGTGTAAATCGCGATAGAACATATCGTTCGCTTAGACAAAGCTCGTAAAGGCAAATCACAATAGGATATTCAAATGAATTTGGTTCGATTATTTGATGGGTTTTAGTGGCATGATTGTACAGATCGTGATGTATCGTTCATGATAGTACATAGTCTTTATACGTACAAATTGTTTCATCCTTTTATCAATGTTTGTATAAATCGCGATATGAAGACAACTCGTAAAAGTAATTCATAATTTGTGCAGTACACAATGCTAAACGCTTCTTCAATTTTTTTTTTATGAAGGCCGAACATTACAACGATTTGTTCAGTGGTACTTGTGTGTTACGCTTATTAAAAAAAGAATTATACATTTATAGAATGTCACTTTACAAAAAAGAATTATAGAGTTACAACAAAAAATTATAGAATTACAACAAATAAATATCGGGATAAAAAATCATATAATGTTTATTCAGTGGCACTTGATGACGCAGATGGACTTTGACATACAAATCATCTTTTTCTTTTTCTTGGTAGACTCTCTTTCCTCGGTGGCCTCTTGGTTCCCACAATCTTATTAAAATCACTCGTAATCAGCTCTACCAGTGACTGCATTTATCTCCTCAATTTGCTCACTTTCTTCTGTAACTCCTTATTCTCTTTTTTCAGCATCTCAAACGTTATGGCAGAGTCTACCTTCTTTTTTGTGAGTTGTGTTCGCTCCTCGTCATGTACTGCAACTAAAGAAATTGTTGTTGTAGTCAGAGGGACACGATGGACGTGTTTTCTATGCTGGGAGGCAACAAGATGAGGGACAAGTGGGACGCACGAGTTCCCAACATTTTCATGTTCTTTATTCTCAATCTCCAGATTTCGATGCATGGGTTGCCAATATTTTTTGAAATAGTTGGGGTCATATTGTCGTTCTTTATAATCATATGCTATGGCACAAACACCTCATTTGTTCCAGCTATCCAATTGTTCTATGAAGCAATTGTGCCAATTCACGTTCCTGGCCCCACCACTTTTTATCATCCTTCTCACTTCCACAGGCTGTTTTGGGGTAAACTGTCCCAAGCCAGCTTGTAGGAGAACTCAACTACCATGCTGCAACTCGGCTTCATAATTGCTAAATAGCCAAATATCATAGTCAGACAATCTTACAACCTCAACAACAACCTCTTGGTCCTCAATCTCCCCATCTCTATACGGTTTCCACACAACTTGTACATTGGAGATTATGGTTTAGATATAGACATAATTATTCATGCTAATGAATGCTAAATATTAAAATGATTTATAATAACGAGTGTTAAATATATTACAACGACTGTTACTAATGAGAGCTTTGTATTAAAATGATTTACACTAATGAATGCTATATATTACAACAATTTACAATAACGAATGTTAAATGCTAAAAAGATAACGCTTTGTACTAACGAAGAAGTAATCCTGCAACAATCATTACTTAAGAAAAATGACGATTACAACGATTTACATGCAATAACGATTTGTACTAAGGAATACAAAATCCTGTAACGATCATTACTTAAGAATGATAACAATTACAATGATTTACACTAATAAAAGTTAAATGCTCAAGCAATAACGATTTGTATTAAGGAATACAAAATCCTGCAACGATCATTACTTAAGAATGTTTTACACTAATGAATGCTATATATTACAATGATTTACAATAACGATTACTTAAGAATGCTAACGATTACAATGATTTACACGCGATAACGATTTGTACTAAGAAATACAAACACTACAAGAAAATTGTGGATTAGCGATGGATAGAGGCCATCGCGAATTTTTGCTCGCTAATTGGCGAAAAACTTATCCGCCGTTAATTTCGTCGCAAATTTGCGACAGATTAGCGATGAACATTATCCGTCGCTAATCTGTCGCTAAATTTTTAAAAAAATAAAAAAATTTGATCCCTGTCGGGCGGTATTCCGACAGCAATAAGCCGGACTTATACCGCACCCGAGAGGCATTGCACAGAACGATCGCTCTGCCTCGTCGCCGGACTTGTATCGTCCTCCGTGAACCGGTGCTCTCCGGCATCGCCTTCCTCTGTGAACCGGCGTGGCCGTCCTCCAGCAATCGCTCAGCCTCGTCGCCATCGTCCGTGAAACGACGTCCTCCGAAGTCGTCGCCGTCCTCCATCGTCGCCGTCGCCGTCCTCAGGCATCGTCGTCGTCGCCGTCCTATGGCGTCGCCGTCCTCCGTGAAACTGCGTCCTTCGAAGTCATCACTGTCCTCCGACGTCGCCGTCCTCCGTGAAACTGCATCCTTCGAAGTCGTCGCCGTCCTCCATCGTCGCCGTCCTCCGTCGTCGTCGTCCTCCATCGTCGCCGTCCTCCGTCGTCGTCGCCCTCCATCGTCGCCGTCCTCCATGAAACTGCGTCCTCTGAAGTCGTCGCCATCCTCCGTCGTCGTCGTCCTCCGGCATCGTCGTCCGCCGTCGTCGCCGTCCTCCGTGAAACCGCCTCGTCGGCGTCATGCTCTCCAGCACACTCTTCGACGGGGAGAGAGCGATTTAAAACGTGCGCGGTCGATTTAAATTTTGAACAGGGAGAGAGGGAAAATTTCGCGCTTGGTTTAAATCGAAAATTAGCGAGGGATTTAGCGAGGAAATTTTTCTGTCGCTAATCCATCGCTAATTAGCGACGGAAAAATTCCCTCGCTAAAATGGTTTTCTTGTATTAAGAATTAGCGACGAAAAATTGTTGTCGTTAATCTGTCGCTAATTAGCGACAGATTAGCGATGAAACAACTTCCATCGCTAATCCGTCGCTAATTAGCGACAGATTCATGAAGAAAGTTTTCTCTAGCTAATCTGTCGCTAATTTGCGACGAAAAAAATCTGTCATAAATTTCCGTCGCTAATCAACAATTTTCTTGCAGTGAAAATACAACAATGATCATTACTTAAGAATACTAACGATTACAATGATTTATACTAATGAAAGTTAAATGCTAAAGCGATAACAATTTGTACTAAGGAATAGAAAATCCTAAAATGATCATTACTTAAGAATGTTAACCATTAGAACGATTTGTACTAACGAAGTGAAAATCCTGCAGCGATGATTACTTAAGAATGCTAAGCATTTCAATGATTTATACTAATGAATGATAAATGCTGAAACGATTGTAAACAATTTTAAACCATTTACCTCATTTAATTGCAGATCATCTAAAATGAACTTAGAATTATCTTGCTTTACATTTATTCTAGTGCACTGACCGATCTTTGGAAAACCATAAATCGTAGGGCCACACTGAGGACGCAAGGCGATAATATGCTCCCACAACCAGGTCTACAAAATCATATATATTAGTAAGACTATAACCTTTAACTATCTTAGTCAACGACTACAAAATATATAATAAACAATTACATGGATTAATGGACAAAACCCTGCGATAGTTTTTATACCATTACTCCCACGGTAAAGTTGACTGTACAAGTGTGCGAGCATAGCAACACCCTATGCATAGTTGTCGACTTCATCTAAGTCTTTCAAAAATTGCAGCCACATGTAACTTATTCTCGAATCAAACAAATCAGAAAATAACGTAATTCTAAAAAAATAAAGAAAGAAGTCGCGCAACTCTTGGTCAGCTCTTTCAGATGCACATGTAGTGGACCGGCCTTCCCATTTATTACAAAAAGAATAAACTTTCATCGATATAAAATTGCTTTCACCAGAAATACATTCCTCCATCGACATTCTTAGAAGGGCCATGCACTTGTCTCTTGCGGTATAGTTTGAATCCCGTAATAGGACAATACTTTCATGGAACTTAAGCCTCGTAATCCGTGTTATATCTTCTAGGGTCATGGTGATCTCAAAAAAATCAAACTGGAATGTGTTTGTCTTATTATTTCACTTATTACCAGGTGGGTCATGGTGTTCAAGCACATTTCAAAAGAATGCTGGTCTAGAAGGCTGCCGAAGTGCATATTTTGCAATCGATCATTCTGATATTCACTCAGCTATCCATACCATAACAAAACTACAAGCCACTAACACCGCCCTCTGAGCTTTTTACCTAGTTCTCTACTTCTCTTGTGACCTCCCTGTAACACAAAATAACATATTATTCATATCAAATCAAAATTAGTCTTAATTGTACTTCTACATGTCGCTGTATATAGTAATCGCTATAAATAATAATTGTTGCACACTCGCTATACACAGTAATCGCTATCACAGTAATCACTATACATAATCATACCTATAACAGTAAATCATTCACAGTAATTGCTATACATAGTAATCGCAATCACAGTAAATCGTTCACAGTAATCGCTATACATAGTAATAACTATCACAGTAAATCGTTCATAGTAATCGTTATCACATTAATCGCTATACATAATAATAACTATCACAATAAATTGTGACAGACATGATCGATTTACGTACCTTGGTCACACTTTTATTCTCTTCATCCCCTCCCTCCATAATCGGCCTTTCTTCTTCCTTCCTTCGCTCCTTCGGCTCCCTACTCTGCTTTTCAATTTCTTCCTTCTTTTTCATTTCCTTCTTTTTCTCCTCCTGCTTTTTCTTTCCCTTTCCTTCTCTTCCTCCTTCTGCTTTTTCCTTTCCCTTTCCTTCTCTTCCTCCTGCTTTTTCCTTTCCTATTCCTTCTCTTCCTCCTCCTGCTTCTTCCTTTCCCTTTCGTTATGTTTCTCGTCCTCCTCCTTCCTTTGTCTTTCCTTCTCTTCCTCTTCCTCCTTCTCCTTCCTTTGCCTTTCCTTCTCTTCCTCATCTTGATGCTTCTTCCTTTGTATTTCCTCTTCCATCTTCATCATTTACCTTTCCTTCTCTTCCTCCTCCTTCTTCAATTGTCTTTCCTTCTCTTTCTCCTCCTCCTTATTATTTCTTTGCCTTTCCCTCTCCTCCTCCTCCTTAATTTGCCTTTGTTTTTCCCTCTCCTCCTCCTTCTTCATTTGTCTTTTCTTTCTTTGCTTTTCCTTCTCTTCATCATCATTCTTCTTCTTCTTCAGTGATCGTTCTTTCTCATACTTCATTTGGTCTTCAGCCTCAATATCTGATGGATATTGCTCCGCATAATATGATTCCAACGCTTTGTCCCTTTCTTTATCATTCTCAATCTTCAATATATTTTGGTACCCTTCATAACGCTCATATAGATGAGAATGACAGATCATTTTATTCAGTCTCATGAAATCAAACGACAGGCATTTCTTGTCTGACGAGCTTTAGACATTGCTAACCTGCACAACACATAAATTTAACTGCATCATTATATGTTACAACCGCCTTTCCAAGTATATAATATTACAAATTATCCCATTCGTTAAACAATCACCAACATTACAAATCGTCGCAATATTTCGCTTCATAAGTAAACATCGTTATAAGATTTAATAAACTTAAGTACAAATCGAAGTAATTTCATAAATACATATCGATAATGCTTTAAATGTATAAATTGTTGTTGCTTCAAACTTATAAATCGTTGTACAAATCATAACCTTCATAAGTAAGTACATATCGTTGTAACATTTAAGCTTCATGCGTAAACATTAATGTATGATTTATCAAACTTAAGTATAAATCATGATAATTTCATTAAATCGTTACTGCTTCAAACGTATAAATCGTTGTTGCTTCATAAGAACAAATTGTGCTAACTATTTTTCGAAGCCCGAAAGGTGGATAGGTACAAATCAATTTGTTTCAGTATAAAAATAGGTGTTATTTAGTATGAATAGTAAAATCAATTGTAAAATTTAGCATTCAGATTTACAAAACAATTTATTTGCATAACGAAACCTTACAGAACTCACTGAAACGATGAGAGTTTTGATAATTCGATAGTGGAGGAGAAGCACCCAGAAGGTAGACGCAGTCGATGGTGGCAACAATGCTGCCACTGCGAAATCGTTGTCTCAAGGATGCTCCGACGATAGTAGATGAAGGCAAAGGTTGCTCCGAAGGTAGCAAATGACGATAAAGGGTGCTCCGACGACAGCAGACGACGGCAAAGGGTGCTTTGGTGGAAGCAGACGATGACAAAGGGTGCTTCGGTGAAAGCAAACGACGACAAAGGAGGGTTCGAGGGCAGCAGGCGACGACAAAGGGTGCATCGTCAAAGGTAGCTCCTGTTACAGGAGATGGTGCAAAAGTTTATTGCTTAGGGCGAAAACAGAACATTTTGACTTTAAAGAGTTATCATTCTGGAACCGGCATTTCACTTTTCTAGATAGAGGACCTCGAACCGTCGTTTCACTTTTCTAGATCGAGGACATTTTTGTCCTTTTCTTGAACCGTTGTTTCTTGGCAAGAATGGCATGAAAGGGTACTTAAGTCTTTGCAACCGCACTGGACTCTGATGCTAAGTGATGCCAACACACACGGGGATACGAGCCCCACGTGCTTATATACGTGGTGCTCATTTGGACCCCTAAACACACATGGTAGCAAACTGTGTTGTGCATCTTCGGGGGGGGGGGGGGGGGGGGGCATATAACCTGCTTTGTGTTTTAACTATCTGATCATTCAAATGGGCAATTTAGGGTCGGCACACCAAAACTTGGGGCACACGGCATACTATCCCTCTCTCTCTCTCTCTCTCTATATATATATATATATATATATATATATATATATATATATATATATATAGAGAGAGAGAGAGAGAGAGAGAGAGAGAGAGAGAGAGATGGGAGTAATGTCTAACGTGTAATGTCTAACGTGCACCGCGTGTCCGCTCGTAAAGGCTTTAACAGCCTTGTAGTTATAGATTATAACTACAGGGCTTTACCAGCAGTCACAACTGCCACTAAAGGTTCTTTGGGCAAAAAAACACACGTTGTTGTTGATTGCACGTGCAATTAATGGTGCACGCTCATTCTACCTAGGAGGCATCCATTGGTACTCCCGTCCCTATATGCATATATGTGTGTATGTTTTTTGGGGGAGGGGAGAAGTATTTGGTACCCTCGTGGGTAAAGTACCCTCTTGTTGGAATTCATAGTAAGCGGCTTTTTTTTTTTACCAAATCTGAACTCATGGATGTGTTCATAATGGTCAAAATAGTAAGAATTGATTCTTGGAACACATTTTTTCAAAGTAAAAATATAATTTTACAAGGGTTAAAAATTTAATAGATTGTTCACTGTTGATTTCTCAACCCCTGCAAAATCTTACATAGAATAACATGATCCAAGAGCTAATTTCTACCAACCCAAACAAGTGGATCACATATGGAGTGTCAGGTGTGCAAAACACATCAAAAAATAAAAAAATATTAGGAACATTTATTAGTGGTTTCCTTACCCCAAAATTGACTATATATATATATATATATATATATATATATATATATATATATATATATATATATATATATATATATATATATATATATATAAAGCACACAAAAGGATTGTGCAGATGCATATGGATGGGGGGGACAGTCATCTATTCCAGCCCTCCACTCCTTGGCCAAGGGGCAGAAGGCAGCATAGGAGAGAGAGGTTGTGGAGAGATGGGCAGAGTGGGGGGTTGGGGGGCTGCGTTTGCGTATTTGCGATGGAGGAACCTTGATTCATGGGACAACCCGGGTAAAGGTTGTTGGTTAAAGATAAACATACATGGGATTCATAAGGATGGATGGCACCCTGGCTGTACGATACAGGACCGTAGTTGTGGAGGCTGGTTGTTTCTCAAGGGAAGGTAACATTGAAGATAGGGAATGGTCAGATTGGCCCCAAATCTTGCAGAAAATTGGCTTCCATTGCAATATCATCATTGAGTGCAGTAGAATTGGCCTGTAGGCAAAGTGTGTAAAGCTTTGGAGGAACCGCCGTATAGGAGATGAGTGCCCACTCTTTTTGAAGGAGTCAAATATATTACATATAGGGCTGTTTACAACCTAGCCAAGTTAGCTAGGTTGGGGATATGCAGGTGTTGGAAAGACCATCCCCCTCCAAGTGAGCATTACAATCTTTTGTAAATCTCTTTTAATCTCAATAAACTGATAGGGTTTAGCCTAACCCCAACTTGCCTATCAAGAAAAAAGTGTGTGTACTTTCATGAGGTCGCTTAAACAAATCATATTTGTAAAATGATTTTTGTTTAATCTGAACCTACAAATGTACCTATCATCAATTTATCTGTTAAAAAATATGTTTTAAATGGAATTTGATTTAACCAAAACATTTGAATATTTTATAATTTAAATTTTGTTTTGAAATTAGCAGATTTTTCATCCCTTTGAAAATCATGTTTAAACCAGAAAATACCTAATCTAATACAAGTTTTCTATTGAATAAACTATGATTAACACATACAAGTTCTGATTAAACAAAGAACACCTGCAACTATGACTTGTTGAAAGTACCTAACAGGGTCTAACGAAAATGGGGCCCTAAAGCATTGTCACCACAATTTGTTTTGTTTAGTACTACCATGCTCTTTCAGGGTTATCCAAACTAAATGCATCTTCCGTTAAAAGTCATTTCAAATCTCTGCATACTTACTTCCAAGAAGCCTTTCCTCACTTACCTAAGCATGATGCTGAGCTCCAACTTGTACAAGGCTCGTGAACAAAATTAAGCTCAAACATGATTCGCTGCAAATTGGGAAAGGCTGAGCTGAGATTTAGTTTTAAAAGATTAACCCCTTACCTGAACCAACTTTAACAGTAATGGCTTAGGCAGAGTTCAGGGTTAAGTTTGAACCAGGCCAACTTGTTGAGTTTTATTTTTCTTTTGATATTATAGGATCAAGTACAAAAGTCTCATATCTAATGAGCAAATAGGGCATTTTCTACTTCACAGATGTCTTGTAATCCCATCATCTTTTTAATTAGCATCTTAATATATGAAGAACGCCATCACAATACCTTTATTAATGTTATTTTTTTATACGTGGTACGTAAAAATTGGTTGGGCAAACTCGAATCTCTTAGTGAATACTTTTCCATTGTTCTAGCTTTTAAGATCCATATGTTGGGACAACTGGGGGTTTTTCCGGCAAAGCCTCAATCGGCGTTCCGCAGCGTGGCGATGGCCTTGCATAAAAAGAAAAAAAAAACAGCAGAGCGTACCTGATGCCGCCATTGATGGAGCTACTGTGGTCGCCGGAGTTTTCTGCTCAGCCGGACTGCAGCCCTTCACGAGCCCAGGCTACCAGATGCAGTCGGTGAGTAGACCTTCGATTTCCCGTCACACAGGGTCGCTCATGATACCCTGTTCTTATAAGCATAGGGTGGGAACGGTTACGCACCGTTCCCCTTTATCTTATGCTGATTTATCGACAGGATCATCCCTCAACAGGGATGTATCCACATTGTGGATAACCACCACGTTAATCGTGGTGGTTAATCCAACATTCTCCCACTTGATTCGACGATAAATCTTTTTAACCAGAAAACCTTATGGAAATAACTTGATGAATAGATTGACCTTTATAATCTATTCTAAAGGTCCTTAGTTGAATCTCTAATCCTTAGGAGATTGACAACAACCATAATGAGAATCAAAAACTGAAAGTGATCACTTTATTTATATACATATGTCAAAAAGAGTTTAACAATCCCATCCTCATTACATGTTCGGAATATAATCCCGGTGCTAGCCCTTTAGTAAGAGGATCAGCGATCATCTCTTTGGTACCAATATTGACAATATGCACTAAATGATTCTCCGTCTTTTCTTTAACAACAAAATACTTCAATTTCATATGCTTGCATGACGTAGTACTTTTGTTGTTGTTTGAAAAGGACACCGCAACTTCATTATCACAGTAGACCTTCAGTGGCTTCCCAATGGAATCGACCACCTTTAACTGTGATATGAAGTTCTTTAACCATATAGCCTGTGAAGTAGTCTCGTACAATGCTATGAATTCTGCCTCCATGGTGCGGGCAGCAGTGGTCGTCTGTTTTTCACTCCTCCAAGAGACCGCTCCTCTAGCAAGTAAGAAGACGTACCCAGTAGTAAACTTTCTACTATCAAGACATCCTCCTAAATCCGCATCTGAGTAGCCAATGACCTCAAGGTGATCAACTTTATGATACGTTAGCATATAGTCTTTTGTCCCTTGCAAGTACCGCAAGACTTTCTTGGCAGCCTTTCAATGGGGTAAACCTGGGTTAGACTGAAATCTGCCAAGTACCCCTACTGCAAAAGAAATATCTGGTCGAGAACATGTCTGCGCGTACTGCAAGCTGCCAACAACTGATGCATATGGATAAGCACTCATCTGTGCTTTGTCAATATCGTTCTGTGGACAATCCTTTAGGCTCAGCTTGTCACCTTTCGATATGGGTGTAGAAGTAGGAGAACAATTCTCCATCCCATATCGCTTTGATACCTTTTCTATATAGGATCTTTGGGAGAGGCCTAAAAAACCTTTTGCTCGGTCTCGACGAATCTCAAAGCCAAGAACGTAAGCAGCCTCACCCATATCTTTCATATCAAAATGTGATGCAAGAAACTGTTTTGTCTCTGAAAGTAACTTCATATCGTTGGTTGCAAGTAAGATGTCATCCACATACAACATCAATATAATGAACTTACTTCTACTTTCCTTAAGGTATATACATTGATCAATAATGTTTTCTGTAAACCCGAAAGTCACAATGACTTGGGAAAATTTAATATACCACTGTCGGGAGGCCTATTTAAGTCCATATATTGATTTGTTAAGCTTACAAACCAAATGATCATTTTCAGAGAAACCAAGAGGTTGTCCATGTATACCTCTTCATTCAGATCCCCGTTGAGGAACGCTGTTTTCATATCCATCTAATGTAGCTCTAAGTCATAATGAGCTACGAGGGCCAAAATAATCCTCATTGACTCTTTAGTTGAGACAGAAGAGAATGTCTCATTATAGTCAATGCCCTCCATCTGGGTGAATCCTTTAGCAATCAATCTTGCTTTATGTCTCTCTATGTTACCTTTGGAGTCCTTCTTGGTCTTAAAGACCCATTTACACCCTACGGGCTTTACTCCTTTAGGTAACGTGACAAGATCCCACACTTGATTTTTAGCCATAGAGTCTAACTCTTCTTTCATGGCTTCTATCCAATGTGAAGATTGTTTGCTTTCAACAGCTTTCATAAAAGTCAACGGGTCATCATCCATATCTATGAAATCACCAGGCTCCTGAAGGTACACCACATAATCAGGATGTATGGCAGATCTCCTAATCCTTGTGGATCTCCAAACAGGTCGTTCCTCAGGCTCAGATTGAACCTGATCATCCTGTTCGTGCTCTTCCGTATTGTCCACAATAGGTTCACTTTGGATTTGTGCATTAACAATCGAATGATCAACCACACCATCATTAGGAATAATAATGTGGTATCTTTTGATGTTTTCCTTAACAGGTGATGAAACTGGATCCTGTATTTCCTCAAAACCAATGCTTTGAAGTGCACTCAATCCTACTGAACCATCTTCTAGGAATTTAGCCTTATCCGTTTCAACAATCTGTGGTGAGTGAGATGGGCAATAAAACCTGTATCCTTTTGATCTTTCTGGATAACCAATGAAATATCCACTGGTTGTTCTTGGATCAAAGGCTTTAATGTGGGGGTTATACAGTTTAGCCTCTGCAGGACATCCCCATATGTGCATATAAGACAGTGATGGTTTCCTACCTGTCCACAACTTATAAGGAGTTTTAGGCACAGATTTCGTAGGAACCTTATTCAAAATATGCATAGCTGTCCTTAAGGCTTCACCCTAGACCAATCTAGGTATTCGACGTTATCCCAAGGTGTGTGTTCATTTTGTGATACCTAACTAGCCATTGCGCACATAATGCTACCAGTACTGTATCACACTTTTTTTTTTCATAACACAGCAAGGGCCCAAGCCTTTCTTATTTTTGTAACTATACAAACTCGAAGTCTGACTTGGGCACAAGAGATAGTCGACAAACTCCGTGTGGATTTTGAGGCAAAGTCCGCAGGATTAGATGAAAGAGTTGCCAGATTCAAACTCAACATGGGTACTCTGAGTACGAAAGTAAAAACGCTCAATGACAAGTTGGATGAGCGTTATCAACATTTACTCACGACCATGGATACCATGCAAGGCTAGCTGAATCAGTTGATTGGTTGTTAAGACTATAATCAGGAAACTAGTGGTAGCGGCCAAACGTTGGGGTCTACCAATGGCCCCTACCATACCCGAAACTAGTGGTAGCGGCCAAACATTGGGGTCTACCAATGGCCTCTACCAAACCCGCCAACCATGACTGGAGTTTCTCAAGTTCGCTAGATTCGATCAGATGAGTTGGGTGTTCTGGGATGAGCAATATTTCTAGATTACTAAAACACCTGAGGAAGACTGGGTGGTCTTTGCCTCTATTTACCTGGAAGAGGATGTCATCCAGTGGTTTGACCGGATAGAAACCTAGTTGGGCACACTCACTTGGGAGGCTTTCTCGAGGGCTCTTGTGAACCGGTTCGATCCATCTTCCTACACCAACCATCATGTGGTGCTGTCCAAGATTCATCAACAGAGCAATGTTATCGATTATCAGGCAGAGTTCGAGAGGTTGAGCAACCTCATCATGAGATGGTCCAGGAGTCTTTGATTGAGACTTTCATTACGGGTCTAAAACTGGACCTGCAAATTGAGGTCCAGGTCACGAGACCTATCTCCCTGATGTAGGGTTTCGAATTGGCATGCGTTGTCGAGAGGAAACTCTTCAGGATGAACTCGCGTTGGACTCAACCTGGTGGGACATCCAATCTAAGATACATGACCCAAGGGAATTCCTCCTCTCGCAAAATTGTGTTCCAGCTCACACATGAGATTATGCCTCTTAGGTCTTAAGAAAGGGACTTTGATCGCCTTGCACAGTCGGCATGGGTGCCAGAAGCGTGACCCAAAGTTTAAGTTAAGCGGCTCTCCTAAGAACAAATGGTAGACCATCGAAAGAAAGACCTTTGCTATAACAATGACGAGGTTTGGGAACCGGGCTACAAGTGCAAGATTCTGAACATGTACTTGTGCGATAGCGAGGTTGAGAAAGAGATTAGTGATATCGAATTATTGGATTTAGTAGAGGATGCTCTAGAGAAAGTTTTGGATATATCGTACCACACATTAGCCGACATGGAAGTGCCCCAGACAATGAGGGTACCGGGTAGAATCAGTCAGCTGGTGATTTCAATATTGATTGATATTGGTTCGATGCACAACTTCGTGTGTGCTCAGATGGCTAAACGAGTCAAGTGCATGACTACCCCACAATAGCCCTTCAAGGTGGTAGTAGGGAACAATAGAAAGCTCAGATGCACCACTCTATATCATGGAGTCTGTCTGGAGATTCATGAAGCCATCCTAACCACAAATATGTATGTACCCTTGATTAAGGGTACAAACATGGTTTTAATAATGCAATGACTCAAGTCCTTGGGTTTTGTCCAATGGAACTTCAAGAATAAAATTATGGAGTTCGATTACGGAGGTCATCATATGTCGATCTGAGCCCCTTCACGGACACCTGATTCTTTGGTTGAGCCTAAATAACTCACCAAGGTGATCGAGGAGGGTGTGTCACAGATGTTTATGATGATGGCAGTGGGTGGGGTGCCCACAACCCCTGCTTAAACATAATGATTTGGAGGCCCTGCTCTAAGAGTTTGGTATAGTGTTTGATGAGGCCAAAGGCCTACCGCCCTCTTGAACACATGAACATGTGATCTCGATAGAGTCAATGGCCAAGCTGAATAATGTTCATCCCTACAAATATGAACACACACAAAAGTTGAAGATTAAGTCGTCAGCGAAGGAGAAGCCCTCGACACATGAAAAAACCATGCACCTAGTGTTTGATCCCGAAGGTGAGAAGGATCAGTTGTTGTAGTGGCTTCCCTAGAGTTCTCGCCTTGAGGACAAGGTATGTTTGAGAGGGGTGGATTGTTACGGATCCTCATCAGGATCCGCCCCTATCACGAATCTACCCTAGGCTTTGTCCTGCATTTGTTGTTAAGTTCCAAGACCCATATTGGAAATCCCCTCCAGCTTGGGATTCCTCTAGGATTCGGACTCTGGTGGGATGCTCCCTAGGAATCCCATTTAGCATTGGACTTTGCTTTTGCTTTTTCTTTTGTGTCCCTACGTAGACTTTATAAATAGGTGTCTTTACTTCAATATTTTTTTGAGGTATTTTCTTCAAGGTTTGTTTTGCTCTCTCTCTCTCTCTCTCTCTCTCCATTGGTTGAAACCTTGCTCGAGACTCGATCTCTCGCTCCCTCCTTGCATTGTCGTGTCCATACGTGGGCACACCCCTACTGCAACACCCTACCAACTCACACATCACCGTGTCTCCTGCCCTGGGACACGACTCTACGCCCCAGCACTCCCCTAGGTGCCGACATTGCTGCTGCATCTTTAATGCCCTGCCAGCCACACCCTCGTTGCTCATGCCCCTGACATCTAGCCTGCTGCACCTTCCAGCTGTGTGCCACCTTTTGTCACATGTTGTGCCCAACCTCGCCCTGCGTGGCAAATTTGCAAGACCGACCGACCCTCTATGGAATTGGGCCCTGACATATAAAATTTAATTTAAACAAAGATTTGAATGGTCAACCAAGTCAATTTTGAACTCATGTGTGACTGGTGTCAACCAGTCAGACCTTCACCAGAGCTGGATAGATCCAGGATTTAATCCAACTTTGAGGTTTTACTACCAAGTTTGGACATAGTTTTGATCAGATCTTCCTATGAGGATTACATAAACTAGACCAGGTTCATACCGAATAAAATCATATACTTCTTTTGTCTTTTTTTAACATTGAAAAATCATGGATCTTAATCAAGAATACTGGTTTGTACTAGATCTATTATAAAATTCATAAACCATATCTAGCTCCATTTATTAATTGGATATTATTAGCCTAACCCCAGTTCTTAATTGGACCTCCTTATTACCAAATCTTAGTTCTATTGGATCTAGTTGTAGATACCCAATTTTGGACCAAGACATTTTTTTTACCAAAAATCTAGTATTTTTTGGCACATTTCAAAGTTTTGTTAAATTAAATTACATTTTTGGCCTCCAAAAATACATTATCAAGATTTTTATCCAAAAGATTAATTAAACTAGAGGATCCTAGTTTTTCAACGAGCCAAAATAAGGTTAATACAACATCAGAGTCGAAAGTTATGACTAAAATAAGGTGACTTGTTTAACAAAAAAAACTAATTTTCAAGTAAGGCCTACTTTGAGCACATTTTTGACTATCCAAACTATCAAATTTAGTTTTTACTCAAAATATGAATTAAAGATGAGAATGTTAAGTTTTGAACATATCAAAAAGTATCTCAAATAGACATCGGATCAAGAAGTTATGGCCAAAACAAGTTAACCCTACATGCCTATTTTATCCAATTTTCTAACAACAAATTCATTTGTTGTTATTACCTTTTGAATCATCTTTATTACTTTTATAATGACAATTTAATGTGTCATTATAATTTTTTTCCAATATGTCATTTTAACTTTTTTTCTCAACATTTATCGTTAGTAGAGTTATAATGAAAAAATCATTTATCGTTCTTACTCGCCCATTTATCGTTACTACATTTTTTTGAAACATTGTGCGTTATTTTATGTCGACAACTTTAAAAAAAGCAAATCCCAATTCATTTTTGCCCATTTTTCACAGTCAGATCCCTCTCACTTAATGACCTCATTAAAAACAAAATACAATCCCTAATCACCTCCCTTAGATCAAATCTCAGCCTATATTTCGAATTACTTTGAATTTCAGCCATAGGTCCCTCTTTGGATCTGAATACATAATAAACATATCTAGATCCGCCTAGATACCTATAAATAGAGGGCGTTCTCCCTATTTTAGCATCTTGTGTTTGCATCCCTAATCTGCCAAAATATCTACACGAACTAGCATAGCCGACTAAGCCTAGTCCTAGCCCACATTGAACCTAGACTAGGACCCCACATCACCCCAATATTGAGCATGTGCCAAGCCAAAGTGTCGCCCATGCTCCCACGCTTGTCAAACGTAAAAAGGGCTACCTAAACCCGAGGTGAGTTTGATTATATTTTAATTGTTTTATGCATTTTTATAAGCTTAGATTTGTCTAATGTTTATATATTTGTAATTTTCTTGTTTTTTTCTTGAGTTTTGGTGGTTTCCACCACCAAACTTGCTTTTTCTAGGTTTTCATGACCGAAGTACACTCTCTCTTCATAATGCAGCTGTAGCTACAATGATTCAACATTTTTTGTCCGGCTAGTCCCTGCTCAATGAAGGAGGAAAGGCGTGAGATCTTGAAGAATAGTTCTCATTTTCTTCTAAAATTAGGATTCGAATCTCAGATCCATTTTCTATATAATTTTTGGTTGAAAACTTATGTTTTTAGCTTTTAAAAACTTAGAATCTAGAGAATGGCGATCACGATGGGACTGTTTGCCTAATCTGAGAGTTGAAGTTGTCAGGATAGCATTGCAAGGTTGGTACACATTTGCGTATTGTTTGGATCTGTATCCACCTTGGATCCAAATTCTTATATATATATTTGTTTCTAGCACTATCACGGTGACAAAGGTATATCTTTGTGCTTGTAGCTCTCTTTTTCACGTTCTTAGGCTTATTGAAAAGTTGACGAACATGGATACATTTCACATGTTTGGCTTATTTTGAGATTTATCTCTATAGTCTCTGAAAACCAGAACGAATAGTAAGAAATAATCATTTTAGTGACTATTTTCACCGAAAATACATGTTCTTTTATCTATATCTCAGTGATCCAATGACAAAAGCTCACATTTTTGGGCTCCTTGAAAAGCTGAGACTCGTATCTAAGTCTATCTAGTTTTGATTCGAAGCCTAAAACTCCTTTTTTCTGACTCAAAATCTGGTACTGGTATTTTCCCTAGGTTGTTAGATAGTCAACTAGCCAATATTTCTAGAGGCTCATCTCCCCAACCGGTTATTGGATTGCTGTGATTTTGATAGCATTGGAAAAATAATAGTTCCTTTTTTTTATTTTTTCTGTATTTTTGGATTTCTGGCATAGGTGTCCAGAAAATAGGCTAGAACAGTTAGAATAAGCATCCCAACACTTATTCAACACTTGTTTTTAGGAGCTTTTCTAGGGCCATATCTTGGAAACTGTTGGTTGGTTTCCAGCGTGCCATACGTTGTTGGAAAGATATTTTTATTTGGTTTCTTTTCTTTATTGGGAGTTTTTCTAAATTGGTCATTTTTAGAGTAAAAAATCAATAGAAACATCCGCTATTGTTTCTTGACATAAAAATATTTTGAGAAAACACCTTATATTGGATTGGATTTGGTTTTCTTTGGGTTTTGGAGCCTCGGTTTCTAAAACCCGTGTTTGCATCCTATCTTTCGTGCTATGTGTGGCAATTGGACCAAGTTACACTTTTTGGATAAATCGAAAAACCTATTTTTGAAATCTTGGTTTGTGTGTTGTTTGACTTGTTTGAACTCTTGTGTGTATTAGATCCTAAATCATGGTTTCACAAAAGGATCTCATCAATCTTCCAAGTAACTCGATTTTGGATTTGGGTCAGGGTTCTCATAACCCTAACTGAACCAAAATCCGTCGAGAAATCCAGGGAAGCTACCTAGAGGCATTTAGGAGTTAAGAGCTTTGTTAACCGGGCTTCCACTCTAAGGAATGAGGAGGGCCCATTTGTCCAGAGGAATACCTATCAATGAACCCATTGAGAAAGATCTGAATCTATCAGAACCAGAAGAAGATGATGAAGAAGATATCCAATATGCAAAAATGGGTAAAGAAAACGGTACAACAGAGGAGTTTTTGAGAAAATCAATTTTAGAAGATGTGAAAACTCCAATGCAACTTTGAAGATCCTAATGCAAGCAGTTCAACAGGAACTCTTAGAGAATGAAACAAAATTATAAAAATACAAGCAGAATCAAAAGCGTAAGGCTCAATAGGTGTCAATCTGGAAGGTCTGATCAATTCAGATCCCAGAATCACCAGTGATTCCAGTTGCCAAGGGAACACGTTTTAGACCAAATGAGTATGAGGAGCAAATCCTTAACCTCGAAGAAAAACTAAAAAATGTGACATGCCAAATGAAAAGAGCCTCACAATTGTTTGAATCACCACAACTTGCCTACACTCAAGACCACAAATGTGAGATTCAAGTCCAGAATGTTTCTGGTGCAGTCCCAAAAAAGTGATGGCACCTGAGTCATCCACTGCGGTCGTCCTTATAAAGGAGAATGAGGAGGATCCCACCAACATTCCAAAAAAAGAAATTCATAATGTGCTTAAATCAACCACTAGCTTTCCCATTCTAAAGGAAGAAAAGGTGTTTGTGAATCACATTGAAGAGGAAGATCCTAAATATACTGATGTGATGAAAGATTTTGACTCATCCAAATCGGTAGATGCAGAAGTTTGGGCTTAGATGAACTATCCAAATCATGTCATGGAGATTTCTCTGAAAGTCAAAATTTCTCATGCCTCTTTTGAGGAAGAAGAGAGTTCTGTTGGTGAGACTCCTTAGGACAACTCAAAATTTGCCAAAAGAAGATGCAACATTGTCATACCCATGCTCATGTCATTCATCAACGCTTTGACCTCAACTTAGACCATGAGTCACCTGCAACATATCATTTGGTTAGATAAAACACACACCTTATTCTCTATATTAGGTCATAAAGTCACCATAGGTAAAACTACACCATTTGGATAATGTTTGCTCTCAACCTCTTATAGTCCAAAGTCGTGCATTCACCATTCTCGCATCTTTTGGGAATGTGAATGAGTTGTCTGATTGTCTTTTTTAAATAGTTATTTGAAAAATAGAAAAAACAAAAAATTTCAAAATTTTCAAAAGGATTGCCCTCTTTTGTTGTAATTTTTTTTGTCATTTGAATGAATTTTGCCAAAACAGTCTTTATATTTATGAGAAATTCACATGCACATCATCTCACTCCTTCCATCATTAGCAATGACAGTTTCTTTTTCATTATTGTGATGAGAAAGCTTGAAAGTAGAACCCTTTATGAGAAGGCAATATAAAATTATTGAGCTTGCAGTGAAATAGAAGGATAAATCTATTTGTGAAGCCTAAAAATAGAAATTATTGAATCATAAGGGGCATGTTGAGTCTCACATTCTATGGTTTAAGACCATGATGATTCACTTAGAAGAAAAAGTCTTCAAACTGAAAGATATGAAGATTACCTTTTGTTTTGACATTGTTTCTCATCCCCTGCTTTGGTCGGTGTTGTAGACTTAGCCATCTTATGCTCTGGTACCTTTTGTTCCTAAGTCTTATTTTCAACATCTTTAAAAAATACTAAGTTGGACAAAGTTAAACCTACCTATTCAAGCATTATCCTGGGGCATTTTTTTATGAAGAGGAGCATAAAAAAAGGTCTTAAAAAAATGCCAAAATACAAAAAAAGTGAAAAATTTCTAGAAAAAAGCATTATTAAAAAAAACGTGTTTCTCTACAATTGAAGATCTCAAATAAGATATGCCCAAGATTCCTTAACCTACTTTCTTTTCTTTAAGATTCATGTTCAAGAATGTTGTGTCCAACATTCATTGGTACCCCTTTTGAGTTTCATGATACCCAAAGCTTAGAAAAAAGTCTATTTACCTAAAAAAATTACCATTTCATCCATTGCCATTGTTATTACCATTTATCTTTATTATTCCAAGTTCAATCGCCCATGTCCTATTTGTTTCATTTGAAGTCTTTAAAAAATGATTGATCACTTGGAAATATTTAATACAGATTAGTTTGATGCAACTCTTGTAGTGAGAAAGTTAAAGTGCATTGGAATCAAAAGTTTCAGGCTTTTATGCACTTGGAGCTCTCATTTTCAGAACTAGATGACCAAGGAGTCTTGCTCATTTAAGTTTCTAGAATCTTCATCTTCGTGAAATTAGATTGGCAGTTATTGAAACATGACTTATATATGTGCTGGTATGACTAGTCACTTTGAAAGTTGAAGGTCAAACAAAAGATTTATTCTAGTAAAAAAAGTGAGCTTGCTTATTTTATGATCAAGATTTGCACATTCCTCTTGCGGATCAATAAAAAATTAGGCAAGATTTATAAAAAAATGATCCAATCAAGATCCCTTCTTGCATTTCGCTCAGCGAATTTGTGTATGAGATCTGCAAGGATCTGCTTGATGCGGGACATGTGCTCCTCTATGTCCACCCTGAGCTCTGTGACCATCTTTCATGCTCACATAGTCTTGGGGACCTCTATTCCTACAACGGCATGATAGGAGATCTCTGCAGTCTCGTCAGCCTGATCCTTTGTCTCTGGCTCAGCCTTTGCACTCACTTCCTCATCATCCTCACTATTTGAGTTGCACGTATACAAGTAAAGTACCTTGAACTTGTGCCCTGGTCACCACACCTCATCACAAATGTAACAGAGGCGTGCACTTGCCCTTACTAGTGAAGGGTCATACTTGGCCAGTATGCTCTACTACACTGACACTGTCTGACCCACTGACACCAAAAAATAAACAGATCAATCCTCCAAACTATAAGGACAAAAATATCCACCACCATTGATGAGCATGTAAAAAACCTGATGAGAGTTTATGGGAATTCCTTTTGCCAAGCGCTCTCTGATATATCCGCAATCTCCAAACTCCTCAGATTGCGTGCCAATAATGGTGATGCGTCCTGAATAATTGAAAATTCCAAGATAGGAGGCACTTGATCGCATTTGATCCGAGTAACGAGAATGTTGAGAGGGAGCCGAGTAATGAGAAAATCCAAGATGGTGTGCTGGCTCGGTGCTCAAACAGGGTTGGATCAGACTCGATCCACTCGAACTAGACCTAGTTGGGTTGTGTGCGATAGGCTGGGATTCAGTGCTATTGTGTGCAGTGTCGCACGAGAGAGAGGGAGGCGCTCACTGGTTGGCGTCCTAACAAGGTGAGGAACGTGGGAGATGTAGTGGCGCTGCTCTTCTTGTAAAAAAATGAGAAGAGAGAGAGAGAGAGAGAGAGAGAGAGAGAGAGAGAGAGAGAGAGAGAGAGTAGCGTGGGAGCAGTGTGTGTGTGGAGGGAAAGAAGACAAGAAGAAAGAAGAAGATGAGAAGAGAGGAGATAAGAAGGAAAGGACGAGAGGGGAAGAAGAGGGAAGAGGAGAGGTAAACAAGGGGGAGAGAGAGAGTGGGTTTGGACAGTGGGTGGTGGCCCTGTCCCACCAAGTTAAAGGAGAGAGAGAGAGGAAGAAAGGGAGAGAGAAAGAAAAGGAAAGAGAGGAAGATAGAAAAAAGGGAGACAAAGAGACAATTAAAAGGGAGAGACATGAGAAGAGAGAGTTTCCCTCTCATGAACAGAAATAAGAGAGGGGTTTTCCCTCTTGTAAATAGAAGCGAGAAAGAGAGAAGATAGCATCCTCTTCACCAATGATGGTCGGCCTGCGTGAGAATGAGGCCGATGATCGTCAACCTGCATGAGCGAAGGAGTCACATGGTGGCCTGCACAAAGGATCCAATCTGCTACGATTGGGATGCCAGAAAGGTGATGCTACCGGTGATGGAACAACCACATTTGATACCAATGTTAGAGCGCCAATCTTGGGATCGTTGCCCTAACAAATTTCTCAAAAAACATGAAGGGCTTGGCCCTCATTAATGTGCTCATGACAATCGAGAAACTGTGGGTGCCACGATCGAAGGGAGAAACATGTTCCCGGCGATTGGAGGCAATGAGTGCAATCAAAGGAAGATCCTCAATCTCGATAATTGTACCCTCAAAAAGCATGAAAAAAGAAAAAATGAGATATTAGAGAGGGGAGTTCCTCAAAAACTTTTAAGATACCTTCATTCTAGGGCTAGTTCTCCTTAAATAGTCCAGGGTAGATTGGGTTCAGTGTGGATCCAATTCAGTATAAATAAATCCAAACCAAACCAAATACGGATCGGTCCAAGATGAATATGATCTGAACAAACCAAATCAAAGCAAGAATTTCAAAACTCACTGAAATACTTGAATCAGATACACATGGGTCCAAACACGAAAAAATGGATCTGATTGATCCAAACAGAAAAGAATGGATCCAGGTCAGTCCCCAACATAGTGTCACTAGTCTCATTGTGCACTAGTGTACCTCAGTGTGTTTCTGATTGGTCATAAACGGGAGAGTCACAATTTAGACTCGTTGTTATTGTGAATTTTTTTACACCATGTATGCGCTCTCAATTTGGGAGGAAAAAGGATGTTATATAGACCCTAGAAATGAAATTTTAGCTGCTGCAATTGGGTATATAGGGAAGACTTCTAATGAGTTGATGTGCTTGCATGTTTAGCATTTGCAATTGATCAACTCGAAAAGCTCGAGTTAAGTGGTACTAGCCCAACAAGGATCTTATATACATGCTCTCAACTTGGAAGCAAGGAGTATACATTCGTCTGAAGAAACATGTTGGTAGGCTTGCTAGTTTAGCAATTGCAGTTGATCAAATCAACAACCTTGAGTGCAAGCATAAGTGGTACTAACCCAGGAAGGATGTTATATACACACTCTCAACTTTGGAGCAAGAAGGTTATATACACCCAAGAAATGAGTTTAGCAATTGCAGTTGATCAACTTCATGGATGGTAATTCATTATCTCAATAAGCGCAAGTGCAAGCATAAGTGGTACGAGCCCAAGAAGGATGTTATATGCACACTCTTAACTTTGGAGCAAGGAGGTTATATACACCCAAGAAATTATTTTAGCAATAGTTAATCAGGGCAACAAATGTTGAAGCATCAACTTCACAAGCTCAAGTACAAGAACAAGTGATACTAGCCTTGAGCGTAGAAATGATGGTGGTGGAGGTGTTGGTGCTCAGGTAGTTATTGTCAAGGTTATAATATATTTTGCTAGTGTATTGAATAAAAATCAAAACTTCTATCCAAGTGTTCAAGATCATGTTTTTTCTTCTATCCAAGTGTACAAGATCATGTTTTTTTAATGATCGAGATTGTGTGTGCACAACATAGACAAAGAGATAGTGGGTTAGAGATCTATATGAGATATAGAGAGTGGGTTGTAGTTCAGCAACACAGATATAATATCATTATTTTGCCTATGTTCCACAACAATTCTAATATATGCCTATAGTGAATGTTGTTGTTTAGTGTTGGGCACAAACATCCTGATTTTCTCACAAATATGTTGAGAACCTCTAAATATGATTAAAATCACCCAGGAGATTTGCAACATATTTGTGTGAACCGTTTGACGTTTGCACAAATATGTTGTGAACCTCTAGACGTTCGCACAAATATGTTGTTAATTTCCTCAGTGATTTTAACCATATTTGGAGGTTCACAACATTTTTGTGTCCGAAGGTCTGCAAAAAAAATAAATTCGAAGGTTCTCAACATATTTATGTGAACATTAGGAGGTTTGCAATATATTTGTTCAAACTCAGGAGGTTCGGTGTATATTTGTGTAACGCCCCAAAATTTTAACTTATATGAGATTTTTTAAATACTTTTAAAATTAACAACGAAAATCATTTGTTAAAAAGATCAGTTAAAAAGGTTGAGCGGGTTCCTATACCCTGATTTAGAACCGATTGATCCAATCGAAGACACGGTAGAGGCGGGGGCATGAGCAGCTAGAGTAGAAATATCATACGCCGGAGTAGAGCCCCACCCATCAATAGATGAAATGCTACGGAACATTCCTGTCGAGACCTTTTTTTATAGTAGATTTATCAAATCATACACTAAATTAAATTGAATTTATCAATCACATAAATAACTTAATTTAGTCCCATAAATTTAAAATAACATCAGATTTGAATTTAATGTCAATTAAAAAATCTCCAAAAAAAGAAAAAGATTGGCTCTCGACTTGTCGGTACATCCTGTCATCGCTAGGCTTCCTCACTCAATACCTGTATTTATTTTTGTGAAGTCAGACTCATTGAGTCCCAATAAAAAGTACTAAACCAATACAAGTAAACTAAAACCAATATACATAAAACATACTCTAATGAAGTCAAACGTTAATTCAGACAAATATCCATTTCAGATATGCATGACATCACAATTGTATAACAAGACAAAATTTCAGAAGCCAATAATAATTTTATGCATGAGCAAATAAATAATGCATGCACTTACCAATGCAAAACAGTGGATCTATCATGCATGGGTGACTTTAACTTTTTTTATTTAATTTTTTTTGAATGATGCATGCCATGACTAAATTAACTCATACAATTTTTGTTTTACTTCTTAGCCCTATGAGTACTACACAAGCTTAACCTAGATAAGGGTCATGACATAAGAGACGTATTTTAAAAAAAGTTGTGCCTTAACCCTAGCTGAACACATTTCACCGGTCATGTGTAAGGGATGACCTAGTCGAGAGAGTGTTCCCAACACCTCTAACCTGATATATCAAACTTCACTCATGAGTTTTGTACCTGCCACCCTGCAGCTACTGCGGAGGTTTTCCCTATTTCCGTATTTGGGGAGGAGCAACATTTCGTGCTTAAAACTTAGCTTCATGAAGCCTACCATACAGCTTACACAATCATTATAAACCTCAATAGAATTAATGTTCATATAATTACTCTTTTAGTTACATTATTTTTATTGTTTTTATGCATACACATAATGAATCTATCTCTAAGATACATGCCTTCAATTTGGGCACTTTGATGCATGATTTAATGCCGATATTACTTTCATGCTATGCATGAGCATTATACACATTCACATTTACTAGTTCATGGGCATCAAATACTATTCATATGCACATCATTGCATGCCACACACTTTAATGCACATGCATTGAAAATTCAATACAAACATTCATTCAGTGGCATGCAGTGCCGATTCACATGATGTCATACTTAGTTATAATCACTTGCACAATTGTCATTCGAACAATGCAAGATCATCGAAGATTCATACTATGCATAACTAATCCGGTATGCATTCGTTTCTGAACCCGGTTAGGCGAACAAGCAGGGCTTCATAAGCCACTTAGTTAAATCACCATAATATTGCTTGTTTAAACCTGTAACATGACCGCCTACTATACTTGCACATGGAAAGTCATCGGAGGTACCCACCGCTTGTTCAGTATAAAAACTCAAACTAAGTTGCCAAATATCTATAAAATCATTTTTTTTTTGTTTTTAAAATGAAGAACAAATAAACTTGTTCAGACGCAGACCCAATGAGGACTGGTTTGTTCCATAGTGGATTGGACCCAGGTCTGATCCATTATCGGATCAGCCCATGAAACTGCACCACCGGGTTATGCATATAACTAATATATATATATATATATATATATATATATATATATATATATATATATATATATATATATATATATATATATATATATATATATATATATATATATATATATATAAGGGCGGAGCTGTGGGGGGGTTGGGGCAGAACTGGGCTGTAGCCCAGTCCTGCCTCCCAGCCCAGTTAAAAAAAAGAAGAAGTTAAAAGCCTAGTCCTAGCCCAGCCCTGATTCCATATGAAATAGATTTTTATCCATTTTTGTAGCCCAGTCCTAGCCCAGCCCTGGCTGCAGCAAATAGTTTGATTTGTCCATATGAAATAGACTTTTATTAATAATTGTAGCCATTTTATATTTTATCTCAACAAAAAAAAATTTGGGGCACTGCACCCGAACCCCAGACTATCATACCAATTTTTTTTTTGCTACACCCCTGTTTGCCCCCCCTCCCCCCTCACATGAATCCTAGCTACGCCCCTGTATATATATATATATATATATATATATATATATATATATATATATATATATATATATATATATATATATATTTCTTTTATGAATGTAGCATGTGTCATGATGTCGGACAGACCCAGTCCCAAATAGGGACTGGTCTAATCCATTCCAGGACCTGGGCTCAGGTCTGATGAAAGGATCGGACCCAAGGGTCCAGACACCCTTTCTTTGAACTGAACAGGCTCAGCCCGTCTCAGGGATGGTCTGTATATATATATATATATATATATATATATATATATATATATATATATATATATATATATATAGAGAGAGAGAGAGAGAGAGAGAGAGATTGCAATAGGTTTTCAAATATAAATTTTTTATAAGTATGCACAGGATATATTTGCATACACACACACACACTGTTTTACTAGACCACCTTATCACTGTAAACATGTTATGAGTGAGAGTTTTACCATTTGGATTTCGCACTTTTATTGTTAATTTGGAATTTGACATGTTTAGTGATTGGTTCTAAGTGGATTTCCCAAAGGGGGGGGGGGACTTGTATTTTTGAAGCAGTCCTGGTAGGAAATACTTAATCTGCGGTTATAAAAGTTTTTGAACCAAACTCCACATTTGTATAGAACCAAATAGTGCTTTGCAACCTCTTTTAGTTAAGAATGTCAGCTCAAGTATTACACTACAATGCACATGCAACTTCTCACAGCGTTAAAAATGTCATGCAAGTCAGAAGCAATCACAGTATTCAACATGGTGACAAACAAATCATATGTGAATGTAGGCATTGATCAATTTTTTTCAAATTATTTTAACATGGCACAAAATCGGGTGGAGAATGACATAACCACTTTATCTTAAGTTTCCTCAAAGTTGAGACATTGAGAATATCATGTGGACTCATTAGTACTGGTACTAGCATAAACTTGTAGATATATCTAACCACGATGAATATAACCATCATTTCAAACTTGGAAGTCAGCTGAGAACTGCAGGTACATGCAACTATATCTAACAACTGTCAATGAATTGGATATAACACTGATTTGTTTTACAAAGTCATTAGTACTTCAACCATAATGTTTTCAATTTTCTACACATTAAAAGGGTGCATTGGTCAAATCTAGTGAACACCAATTTCATGCTGACTTTAAGATTTGGCTTGAAGAATTAACGCAACAATAAGGGAAATTACAACATCACGAATGAGAGACCAGGTATATGGCAGTTCACACAGTTTTTTTTTTCAAGCATTATCGACAAGTGCCGGCACAACGAGGGATTGATTCGAAATTAGTTTCATTCCCCTGTGCATGACTGATTTAGGTATAGATCAATTCATGGATTCGAGTATCGATTTTGCAATTCTAAATGTAAATTAAGCTCAAATTAACTTCAAATCTAAGTCAAATTTCAAATCCTACTTCAATTGTGATTCAATTTAACATGTAAATTCAATTTCAAGTTGACATTAAATAAAATCCCAATTTTTTTAAAATTAAATATTAAAAAATAATTTTTTATTTAATAATTTTCAAAAATCACAGACGTTACAATTTGTATGAAGGTCAGGAGGCTTGCATGTGAATGTCAGGAGGTTCGTAGGAGAACGTTAGAGGAGGTTCCCAATATATATATATATATATATATATATATATATATATATATATATATATATATATATATATATATATATGTGTGTGTGTGTGTGTGTGTGTGTGTGTGTGTGTGTGTGTGTGAATGTCAGGAGGTTCGTAGGAGAACGTTAAAGGAGGTTCCCAATATATATATATATATATATATATATATATGTGTGTGTGTGTGTGTGTGTGTGTGTGTGCGCGCGCGCGTGTGTGTTCACATGGGTCTGCAAAGGGTAAAAATGTTATAAAAATTAAGAATCATAATTTTGAATATGAGGAGGATTTCAGCAAATTATAAGGCAATTTGCAAAACTGCTCCATTTTACAAGGATAATATATATATATATATATATATATATATATATATATATATATATAGGATGTTATGGACAATCTTAATTTTCAAGTTTATGTTCTTTTTTTAGAATCCAGCCTTATATATGTGATCTACACGGCACGTTTAGTAGAAATAGGCTTTTGAATAATCTAATTATAATCTGTGAGCAGTTTTTTATAAGGCTTCAAAAATCGATGGTTCAAAATTTTAATAAATTTAAAGATTCATAAAACCTTTTTTTTACCAAAAACTTATTATCCAACAGTCATTCTTAAGAAATAGAAGATGCTGAATACATCTGTACGGTCAGATTTGGTATTAACCAAAGTATAAAACTATTTGTCTCTACTCAATCTGACAACATAAATGTGCTCAGCAGAGTTTAACACTTACCAGTGCTGATTGGATGCATCATTTTTCTAAGTACATAGAGGTGTTGTGGGTGTGGAGAGAGAGAGAGCAGGTCAACTTTAGTTCATGCACAACTCCAACACTAAAGGAAATTCTTATGGCACTTATAATCGTGAACAATTTAAATCTCAAGGCATTTTAATATAGGAATTTGCAAAGTTCAACATGAGTAAAAAATATATAGGAATTCCTTTAAACTAGAATAATTTTTACATAAAATGACTGTATTTTATAACAAATTTGATGTGTTTTCCCAAATGGCACACCAATTTCGAAATCCGTCATATGTCTAATTTTGCAGGTTTCCAACTTTTAGGACCCTTTTACCCTTAGCATGAGTGGATCTTCTCATTTTTGTGAGTTATGTCACAACGTTCTCTCGACCTTGCTAAAACTCACTAAAAATAAAATCCGCATGATATTTTCACATAAATCACAAATTTTGCACTATACATCCCAACAAAGTATATTCGTATAATGAAAGTGTGCACCTTCTCTACCTCGCAACCCCCATGTGAAATTCCTTCTCTCTTCTTTCGCAACCCCCATGCAGAATTATGAATTGTGCTACACTTGCAAAAATCCCATAGAAATTTTGTCAAGATTTTCCCGTTGGTGGTTGAGAAAGTCTACTTTTGATCAAAATTCATGAAAAGTTTGCAGAATTCATAAACTTTTGCATGTTGTCGACTTTAAGCGATGTGAGATCTTGTTTTAGCATACAAATTTACCTATATATATAGGCATTTAGAATGTAAATTTCATCGAGAGTTTCACATTAGTGGTTGCAAAATTCTTAAAATATTTGCAAAATTTCTAAAAGGTTTATAGAAATCACAAAGTTTTGCATAAGATGATGCAAAATTTCTTTTCAGCGTGAAAATTCCGCAAGCATTAAAAGTGATGTTTCATTTTTAAAACCTTTTATGCACAACCCAGGGCTATTTTCGCATAACCTAGGGTTAGGGGTGTCAACGACCCTAGTTTACCTGGACTCGACCCGAATCAGACCTTATAAGGTCTGGGTATTGTGATAAATAAGATGGCCTGATTAAGATCTGGGTCCGAACCTGAAGGTTTGATTAATACATGCACCTGAGTATAGTTTATGAAATTTTATACCAGATCCAGACCCAACCCGAGTTCTGATTAAGACCCACAATTTTTTCAATATAAAAATGATAAAAAAGTATAGTTACCCTGTATGGTTCGGGTTTGGTTCATGTAGTTCTTATCGGGTTCGGATGTGGTTTTTTTAATAGTAGACCCAATTATACTGGGGTCTGGACCTGATACTATACCCAAAAATCTAGTCCAAGTCTGGTTTCACCTAAGTCTGAACCAAACCCGACCCGTTGACACCCCTACCTAGGGTTCTTGTGCTCCCCAAACCTCTTCTTTCTTGGCAAAAATTTTGCCAATCCTTCAAGTTTTTTCGGTAAGGTTGTTTTTTACGAGTGAAACATGTGCGAAAACAAGGTGCAGATATATATTTATGTGATGGTTAAAGAAATAAGAAAGGAGGTCCGCATACAATTTATGAGGAAAACCTCACGAAGTTCGCATAAAATATATGTGAACCTTCATTTTGTAAGTACTGAAGCATCATTTTATAAATATTGAAGCATCATTTTAAATATCAAAGTGTTGTTTTAAATATCAAAGTATCACATTTAATGCTAGTAGGTGGGGAGGGTTGCATTTAATATTTTTGAAAAGGAACTCCGCACATACAAATGAATGCAATGCATCAACTTTATTTTATGAAAGAATGAAATGAATGCAATGTATGAGCAACTTCATTTCATGAAAGAATGGAATGAATGCAATGTATGAGCAACTTCATTTTAAAAAAAGATGGAAATTTTGCAAGTACACATGCAAGTTTCTTTTCAAATAAGTGAATTTTCTTTTTATGTACAAAATTTTGCAAAAGAATGAGAAATTTGCACATATATTGAACATATCGCACGTATACAAAACATGCAAATTTTTCCTAAACTTGTGAATTTTTAACTAAATATGTAAATTTCTTATGCAAATTTGCATGTAAGCGAATTTTCTCTTTATGTGAAAATTTTTGCAAAAGGATAAAAAATACATAACAAATTGCATGTATACAAAACATGAAATTTTTTCTTAAATTTGTGAATTTCTAACTAAATATATGATTTTTCTATGCAAATTTGCATGTATACATGTAAATTTCTTATACAAATTCACACGTATACATGTGAATTTTGTATGCAAATTCACACATATATATGCAATTTTTTTTCAAAATATGTGACATTTTTGTTTTAAATTTCACTATTATAGAACAAATTGGCTTGTTTAACAATTTAACAATACATACAAACAAAGATTTTAAAATTTATAACTAAAATTTATCCACAAACATAATAGAACAATTACACATTTTGTCAACCTTACATGAAAAATTACAACTAAGTTTTTAAATATAACCATGAATGAATTTTATATCCAAATGACTTACAAGTTTTTGTTTAATTTGTCAAAATTGCATTTATGTTTTTTATTATCAAAATAAAATATACAAAGTACAATAAACGGTCTTTGACAGAGTAGATCATGCTTGTATTTGTTCCATGTGGTACTTTTGGAGTCTCTTTATAAATCTTTCTAAATATTACATTATAAAAAATAAGTGATATATTCATGTTAGATTTAAATGAGACAACATACATACATAACAAATAAGCAACCAAACAACTAAACAACATGTGATATACACTTAATTGACCAACAACATTTCTTCTTCAAATAGAAGCACTTCACTATATTTTGGTTGTTACATGCCTTTTTCATTCACATCACTTTATTTTCATCTTCAATTGAAAACATATATGTACATGTAAGTATCATTGGGTGTATACACACATAACTCAGAACATCAATAATTATACATCAGCCACCTCAATTATGTCCTTGCTTGGGATTGAGGATGGGGGGCGGCGTTGGGGCTAGTGACCTAAAATTACAAGTCTTTCTTGTGTCGTGTTTATACATAGTACCTTTCGCAAGATACTTAAGATATATACAACGGACACAAGACATTGTAGCAGTTCATTGAAAAACACTATAAATTATAAAGAAGCAATTCATTAAAAACAACTAGCTAAATATTTTTTCAAAGTATAAAATACTCCTACATACTTTTGAGTGTTTATACTTGTTGTGGCCAACCTAACCACATACACTGTACTTGTATGGCACTACATCCTTGTGTTCTGTTCTTTGTCTCTTAACCTTAGGTTGCCCTGATTTATGTCTCACTTTTGGTAAATACACAAGAATAAAGGTTGGAGGAGCGACGTGTGAGACGCTATCTGCAATAGAAAAGAATTGATATGTACGATATGCGGCTTGATATGATTCAACTATGAAGAACTTATCACAATAATCTTCTAATAACTTACCCTCGTACAAAATGCATGGGATCACATATGAGCATGGAATCTCGCTAACCTGCCACTCTTCACAAAAACATGTTTGCTTTTCAAGAACAACATTATAGCTATGAGAACGACTGTGGGCTTCATATCGATGTTGGAGGCAATGCATACTTGCACACATAGTAGTTGTGTATTTATTTTAAGTTCATCTAACTTCTCTTTTACCTCAGGCACAATAATGCCTGATATTTTCTGTCCGCTAATCTTTCTTTTTTTATAAAGTTTTATCAACATGAGATGAAGCCTCTCAATAAGAGGCACTAGGGGCTTGTCATGTATGGGGAGGATCCACAAAGTGAAGCTCTTCATTATATTAAAGGTTAAACACTCATATCTTCTTGCTCGAAAGAAAGTGTTAGCTCAATGTTTTTGGACCACTTCCTTAGTCACATACAAATATGCGACTTCATTTTGCTCCTGTATTTTTTTTATAAAATAATTGCACTCTTGTCTGGTGGCGGTTGCTCGAGTTGTGATCCACAAAAGTGCACTAAGTGGTGAACCAAATTTTTTAGAAAAGTTCTCTATCATATGATTATGCAAAATTGAACATGACATCTAGGCCACGTGTGAGGGACAACATACTGAAGCACTAAGTGTTTATCTGAGACAATAATCAACTCTACTTTATTTTTGTATTTATCATCATCGAAGCATGAGAATTATGGCTTCAAATGCCTTTGACTCCTTATCTACAACTACAAATGACACATAAAATATCTCACTTCTAAGATCAATACCATGGTTTGATAATAATATACCCATGCATTTTTCTTTTAAGAATGTACCAGAAGAACTAGAGGACATTCTTTCAAAATTTCATCAATGCATGAACGGAATGATAAGAACAAATAATGAAATCAATCTTTATGATCGGTGTTGATGATGCCTAGCGATCTTCGGTTAGCCGTCATCAAATGATCGCAATAGAAGGAAAGCATCCTGAAGGACTCTTCAAACTAACCATATATCGTCTTCCTGGTCAATTGTCATCCATACCATACTTGTTTGTATCTAACCTCAATACTTTCCTCATGACTTATGTCATTCATGATTTTTCTTGAAGTCATTTTAGGGTTATCATGTAAGCGTTTGTAAATAATATCTGAAATTCACTTGGAAGACACTTTATCCACTATGAGGTTATCCAATGCTCCACCATATATATGCATACTTTCATACCTCTTGACTAGAAAGAATAGTGCTTTGCGCATGCTTGTGCAGTAGATCTTCATGGGGCAATCAAACATAGTCTGCAGGTTTTTCTTGTGCATACGACATTAACTTTGTTACTATAGTTCTTTAAGAATTTTTCTTTATAGTTATTCCTGATCACAAGATTTTTTAAAAGCTCGTGATAATACTCAAGATAATTAAACCTTTTATCGTAAGCAATTTCTTCATCATTTGGGTCTATTGTTAGCCATTTGAATTGTTTATAATCGTTGAGTTTTTTATTGTGCAACTCGTTATACAACTCAGATGTCTCTACTTTAATGATTTTTTCAATTGTTATTCCTTGAATGATAATTAAGGGTTTGACTTCTCAAATATCATTCGTGCATTGTTCTCACCCACCATTATTTGTACCATATAATTTCTTCTCCTATCATTTATGATTCTTGCTCAGCTGACATGGTATAGTCATCATCACCGCTATCATCTGATTTTTTATTATGATCGTCATCACTACTACACCAAATGGATTGATCGGCTACACAAACTAAATTAAAATGTGTCGTATATATTACTACTCACTTTACTTTCATGCATGCAACATTTCTGCATTTTCAACGCCTCCAATTCAAGCATAAATTATAATGTCAAACAATTTTTATTTAGATTTGTCATCTATATTGGAAGGTTGGGTGTCATCCAACTTACTGCGATAAAGATCACCAATACTGGTTTGCTCATGTGGTTTCACATTCTCTGCAGTGATCCTCTCATCATTAAATGTTTGGGATAATGTGACGTTCTCCAAAGGACTGAGCTCAATACATAAATGTGCCTGAGACAGATGCACATCATCCAAAAGATTTTCATCAATTGCTTCTTGTACATCGCTTCTGACTACTTCTTGTACATCACTTTCGACTGCTTTCTTTGTAACTTCGAAACCAACCATTTTTTGTTTAACTTCACAAACAATGACTTCTTGATTACTTTTACTAACTCCTATAGCTTTATTAGCAACTATGTAAACATCGTGACTGTATAACATTGATTCTACATCATCATAGTCCAAGACATGTATCCATATATATTGGTCATCTAATTTTGAAGAACACTTATACCGAAAGATTATTGACTCTTTTGCATATTTAGTTTTATGAGACATCAATACTACAAATTCGTTATAGCTACTATTTTTAGATACCAATATAGATCTTCAAATAGGTTGATCAATTTTATAGTAAAATACCCTTACTATTTCAGAAGTCATTATAACTTTCAAAACCAACCACACAACTTATCATTCAGTTAACAACCACTTAGAAAACTAAAAACTCATAATAACCCTTATTCAATGTTTGTGCACAGTCAATCCCAACAATATCTAACTAATTGAATGCTTGTGCGAATCAACCCTAACCCCAATACACCAAGACAAAGCCATTGAATATTAAGTACAAAACAAGCAAACATACATGCAATTTTTGAAGGAGTTGCCAAGGTCTTACAATAAGTAAGAGAGGATGTGATTCAGCAAGTGAGGAAGCAGGTGATGTGCATTCTCATGCATTCAGAATACCCAATGACAACAACTAAATAAAGGCACTTGAGACACTGATACCCCTTCCAAGGGTGTGGATAAAGGTTAACATCCAAAGTATCTTTCACAACCACATAGGGTTACATAAATAAAACAACCATAATAGAAAAACATGCATAATACATCCACAACAAAAAAAGTACTATAAGGCTATTAACTACTCATATCTAAAAAAAAAAGAAAATATTCAAAAACAACGATAATCGCTGAAATGAAACAAAAAAATTAATTGAAAAGTCGATGAGCATCAAAATGAAATAAAAAAACTTTTACAAGAATCGCTGAAGGGTACAAAAAAAAGGTTAAGGTTCTAGAGAGAGAACAGGATTACCGCTCTTTTCTCATAAAAAAATATACACAAATGCCTATATACAAGTAAATTTGTATGCTAAACTAAATCTCGCATCACTAAAAGTGGACAACATGCAAAAGTCTATGAATTTTGCATACTTTTCATGAATTTTGCATCGGATAAAAAATATATTTTCACAAGTGTTACACAATTCATAATTCAGCATTGGGTTGTGAAGCAAAAAGATGCTCACATTCATTATGCAAATCTACTTTGTTAAAATAACCATTGTATATTCATGAATTCTATACAAATATCATGCAAATTTCATTTTTAATAAAATTTAACAAAATCAGCTGTTGTGAGATAATGCACAAAAATCAAATGATCCACTTGGGATAAATGTAAAAAGGTCCTAAAAAATTTAAACCTATGAATTTAGGCATCGAGCAAATTTCAAAATTTGTGAGGCACTTGAAAAAAACACATCAAATTTGCCTTACAGTTTGATCATTTTTCATAAGTCTTATAAAGCACATCTTTAATTAAAATTAAATAAAAGATTAATAGGGCCGTTGAGTAGGTCTAATTCTTTGAAGTTGTGACTGTTAAAATCAAGAACCTTTTTACCCTTAACACGAGCGGATTTCAAAATTTGTGAAACATTTGGAAAAACGCTTCAAATTTGCCATACACAGTAATTTTTATAAGGAGCATCTTCCATTAAAATTAAATAAAAGATTAACAGGTAAACAGGACCGTTGAGTAGGGCTAGTTCTTTGAAGGCACTCCTTGCGACTATGTTAAAAACAAGAATGCCAAGCATCCCCCACCCCACCCCCTCCTCAAAAGAGAAATAAGAAAAAGCCAAAAAATATCTCGGGTTTTATTTAGATCTTTCTATGCTCCAACTATTCTGCTGTTGATACAGATGGAAACCCTTTTTCCAGTCTCCAACAAAAGAATACGGTGTGCATTTGGCAAGCTGAGGCATGGAAGAAGCTCAGACAAGCTGCCGCAAACATGAATGAAGCTCCGACAAGATGCTTTTCGCTGGGGATTATCACTTGCACCGCTTTTTAGCTTCGCTATAAAGAATCACACCAATAACCGTGAGACTATAACCCAGCATGCCGGTCACAGAGACAGGGTTGCGGAAGAGCATGATGGAAACCACCACTGCAACTGCACCTTTCGCATTGCCTAGCACCTGTAAAACGAATCAAGCCTATTAAGCTAAGGCCAACTCTTTAAAAGCCATGTCATTAGATAAAGTAGCTTCTTAACCAAAATAAGACTAGAACAACATTCTGTTTCTTTTGGTTTTACCATGAGTAGGTAATAGTACTGCATGATTAACTTGTTCTAGCCAATCAAACAAACTAATCAGTCCTAGGATAAAGTTTTCTTTTTATATTCTACAACCTAGAAGAGACTGTAATCTGGTACTGCACTTAACATCTTCCACTGATGCCAGACATCATTGGCGACAATTAGAGGTGGACACCAGGCAAGTTAATCCCCGCCATTAGAGCCTGACACATGCCTGAGGAAAGGCTTGCACCTTGCCTAGTCATTATCAGGTTTTTGCTGGGCCCAGATCTTATCAGGCCAATACCCAAGACATAGGCCCATGTACACGTAAAACTGGGTTAGGCTCCAGGATGGTTTAGGTTGGCTAGGCACCGCTGGAAAGGCAAAAACAGCACTTTCTTCTTTCTTTTTGATAGGCAAGCTGGGGTTAGGCAGACACCCACCAGTTATACAACAGTACCATTGGATTTTGAACTTGTAACATCCCCAACACAAGGTGATGTGCACTAACAGATCCTACCAGACAAGCGGAGCTGCTGTTGGAAAAGGCACACCCAGTACTTGAGAACAGAAGACCAAGGAAAAAATGAACATGTACTAGTTATGTAATCTATGGGCATCTGCGACCCAGTTCTTAAGACCAACATGGTTCTATAGTACTCTTGATAATAGGTTCTATAATACTCATGTTCTAACCATTCCAACACCTTTTACCCCTCACATATAAAAGTCATATGCATCAGATGTCCTGCTAAAGGATAAACTCAAGTTCCGAGTTGCTGAGCTACATAAATAACTACAAAAAACTACAGAATCCATTGTGAGGAGAAACAAGACCAACAAAATGAATGGACGCACACCATTTCTACAACAGTAACCTGACCAGAACATTCCACTTAAATTGCTGAATTTCTAAACATAGCAATGCATTCTCATGTACAAGTACCAAACAGCAGTTACATTGTTTATCATCAAGAACTAATGTGGCTACAATTTACAAATAAAAGATCCATGTGCATACCACCAGTATGAAGCCTCTTAGGCCATGAATACCCTCAACAATGTACTTATTCGGATAAAGCTAACAATAAATCTTTATTGTTTCAGGTCAAGGTAACAAAGAGAACATATGAGGCCTCTGCTTGAGGAAGCATTTGTATTGACATGAATGCTCACACGTGTGGAAACAGATTCTGCTCCACCAAACACATCCCTGTATTTAACCCAGATGATGACCTCGATTACAGTGACCCTAACAACTATAGCAGCATCTTTTACAACCATCAAAAGAAAACATACATAGCAACATTAGATGATGCAAAACCAGAACCACTTTCCAAAGCTGAAAGGTGATTATTCCATCTCTGTCATTTTTCCAACATAAATTATGAGCATCATTTTATGCACTAGAAAGGTTTTATATTTGTTTGCATGTTTTCCTCAATCCAAGACAACCAACAGCTAACCTTTTAATTGACACATTGAGAACCATCATAGGAACCCTAAAGTCCTTAGAAGCATGGCTTGACAGGTCTTGATCAAACTCCTGAAGTCTTCAACCTTAGTCCAACTGGGTCCTGTCTAAGCATGGACTGAGATCTAGAACAAAATTTCTTGTGGACAAACCTGATCAACATAAGCTAATGCACATGCACACTTAAGCATTCTGAGGTTTCAGACGATGAGTATTGACACATCCAAATTAGGCATTCTGAAAAGAAGTCATGGTTAATTATTCTACTCAAAGATGGTCCAAGTTCAGTTGTGGTGTAAGTCCAATTTCGAAGTTACATCGTCACTGAAGTTAGAAGTTATTTATAAATTAGTGAGAAATACCTAGAACCAAAAAATAACTAGACTCAAATATAAAATAATGAAAGGAAGGTGTATGCCCCTCGATTGGATAGAGCCGTTGGTCAGTCCTAGTTGAAGAATTCATAATAAGTTCAACTCACTGCCTGAGAGTGAGTATTTGATGATACACCGTGGTCCCAATGCCAGCATCTTCATCCTTTGATTTTACTGGTCCCTCTATTCTGAACATCTGATAGTATCAATTTGATGCACAGGAATCGCTGCAAGATGAATCTTGGATGGATACCAGGAAGAAAACTGAGTTAACAAACTATTTTTCTCCTTTCCCCGTTGTGTTTTCTATTGAACTTCTTTGAGTTTCTCTAATACCAATGTGTTGAAGTATGTATATATATATATATATATATATATATATATATATATATATATATATATATATACTTTATGTGTATACACACACATATATGAGAACTGAACATATTAGGCTTCATTTCTCATTCTGCCCTATAAGTTTTAAGTGTTTATGACAGATCTGAACCGTTAGATGTGTTTAGCATGATCGATTTAGTGGGAATCGACTCTTGGAACATGTTTTTTCGATGAACAAACATGATTTTATGAGTCGGGAAAAACTGGCACCTTCATAGCCATTGATTTTAGATCACCGGAAAAACCTGTATACAGGTCAGATTCCGAAGATCCAAAAGCTGGTTCCCACTAAACAAAACCTATAGATTACATCTACAGTGTTAGATGTGAGAAAAAATAAAACTATGATTTTACTCCACACACACACACACACATTATATATATATATATATATATATATATATATATATATATATATATAATGTGTGTGTATTTACAAAGATGCAATAGGTAATTCCTATTAGGGGTATTTTTGTCATTTCAGTCAACTGTAATAGACTGTGCCCATTAGGGCACATTCATCTTTTCTTTATTTTTTAGATTCTTTTTTTCCCTTTTCATAGGGGCTATTTGGTCAATGACCAAATGGAGCTGTTGGGAGCTCCCAACAGCTCTATTTCTAGCGGTTTGCATCTGAACAGCTCTACTGAGCTTCGTTATTGTATATAAAGGAGATCTCCCCCTTCCCTCAATGTATGCTTGTCTTAAGCAAATTATTCTAACAAGGATTTATATTTTTTACCTCGTCTCTTGCCCATTAGTGGCATCCTATTGTTCTTTTTGTATTTCATTACATGGCATCATAGCTAGAGGCATCTTGGAAGTGAAAAAGGTGAAGGAGCATCCACTCAAAAGTACGTGAAGGAGAAACGAGTGTTCATGAACTTCATTGCTTTGGAAAGCACTTCATCAACCACTTCTCTTTACCTTAATCTCTTCTCCCTTCTCTCTTGATATGATGACCAAAAAAGAAGTGGTTACCGTTCCCATCAAATTTGATGGGAAAAACTATAATATGTGGGCAACTGTTATTAAGCAGATATTGATTGGCAAAGATTTGTGAAAATATGTTGATGGCTCCTTACCGAAACCTCAACCTATTCTCACTAAATCCATTTGTGGAGAAAATGGAGTTGCCAAAGAAGAAACCCTTGAGGGAAACGAGAGAGAAAAGACTCTTTTGGACTACAAAAAGGACATTAAAGCATGGGAAGTTGGAGTTTTGTCCCTATTTATGGGAAGTATGTGTGAAGAACCGTGTGAAAATATATTGGACTTTGAGAGGGCCGATGAAGCATGGGATTTTATCAAACAAACCTACACTCAAAAATGATGTCGCCCATAAATGGGAATTGCAAGACAAAATTTATAATTGTAAACAAAGGGAGAAGAGTGTTGAAAAGTATTATAAAACTCTCAAAAGATTATGGGACCAAATAGCTAAGATGGAGCCAATTTGGGATAGTCCCAACGATGCTCGCCGTATGAAAAATCAAATCCTTGGGGAGCAATTCTTTCAATTCATGAGAAGCCTAAGACCTGAGTTTGAGCAAGTTCGGAGAAACATCATCCACCATAAGCAAGAGGAGCTTCCACCGTTGAACGAGATTTTAGCCCAAGTTTGCACGAAAGAAACAAGGCTAAAATCTATGAGCGAATCGAAGGAGATCAAAGATAATGTGTTGGCGGCTTTTAAACCCAGAGCCAATAGTCACTTTTACAAGCCTCTTCATTTCAATAGAAATAACTTTAGGAACCAACGAAGCAATGATGGGAGAAACAATGGAAGAAAGAACAAAATCATTTGCCATAACTATGGAGAACCAAGGCACATCAAGCCTTATTGCCCTAAATTCAAGGAAAAGGTACAAGAAAATAGTAGCTACTCTAGAATCTTCTCAAGAAGATAAATACACTACCAGTAGAGATCCAAAATCTGTTGGAAGCATGTCTTTGTCCCAACTAGTGAAAGCTCTTCAACAGCTCCTTAAAAGCTCATCCTCCATTACTGATGCTACGGTCTCCTCTTCCTCGTCTCTCAATAAGATCTCTTGGCTCGTAGATTCCGGTGCTTCCTTCCATATGACCTCCAATAATTTTGTGTTATCTAATTATAGTGGTAATTCAAGTAGATTTAATGTCCTTACCGCAGATGGATCCTCTCTTGATATCAAAAGAATTGAAAATTTTAAAAATTCAAGTTTTTCTATTCCAGAAGTCAAATTTGTTCCAAAACCTAATTTGAATCTTCTTTCAGTTTCCCAAATTACCGATCATGGTTATAGTATCTCCTTCACATCTGACCAATGTTTGGTACAAGATCTTCAATCCTCGATGCAGATTGGGAAAGGGCATAGAGAAGGAGATCTCTACTGCATGGACCTGTTGATCATTCCCAAATATACTTTTTGTCTCAATGCACAAAAGTTGGATTTTTTTTTGGCATTAAAGACTAAGTCACCCTAGCATCCCTAAGTTATCCAATGTATCTCACTTGAGAAAATTTTGTAATGAAAAGATTCAATGTTTTGATTGCATTCTTGGGAAAATGAAAGCACTTCCTTATTAAGAGAACATTTTTTGCTTCCAAACCACTTGAATTAATTCACTCGGACGTATGGGATTGTACTCAATAGATGATTACTCTTGTTTCACTTGGATTTACTTTTTTAGGCACAAATATGAAGTTTTGAAAACTTTCAAAAAAATTTATAATCATGTTAGAAATCTACTTTAAACCAATATTTCTATTTTTTTTTCTGATTCAGGGAGATAATTTATGTCAAATGACTTTAAAAAATATTTAGAAAATCATGACATTCTACACCAAAGATCATGTGCAAATGCACCTCAACAAAATGGTTTGGCAGAAGGAAACACAGGCATATAGTTGAAACCACTAGAACTTTACTTATTTCTAAACATATTCAAAAATACTTTTTGGCTGAAGCTACGCTTACTGTTGTTTATCTCATAAATCGACTTCTTTCAACAAAAATTTAAAACATTTCTCCCTATGAAAAAACTTTCTAAAATCACTCCTGTTTATTTTAGACTAAGGATTTTTCGGTACAAATGTTTTGTCCTTACAAATAAAAATGGCAAACTTTCTCCATGAGCCATTCTTTGTGTTTTTCTTGGTTATGGTGAAAACCAGAAAGGATTTAGACGCTATGATTTTAAAAATGATAAACTCTATATTTCAAGGAACATTACCTTTATAGAGCAAGAAAGTTTCTTTGAGCTAAATGTGCCTATGAAAGAAAATGATGATTATTCTTTTCTGGAATTAATTCCTAAATATAATGATGAATTATTGAACAATGATGTTGTTAATGATATGATCCAAACCAATATCCAGTGTGGTGAATCTCATGATATAGATAGTAAACCTCTTATCAAGTATAGAAGAAGAGCAGGTGATAGACATCTTAATGCCCTAAAAAAATATTCTAGTATAGAAAATCAAGAACCAAACACTCTTAGAAAATCTCGAAGGACACACAAACCTCCAAATAGATTTGTATCCTATGAGACCTTTACTCGATATAGAGTCTGTCTAGCCAAATTCTTCTCCTACTTTGAACCCTCCTACAATCAAGCTAAGAATTATCCTGAATGGGTAAGTGCTATGAACAAAGAAATATGTGCCTTAGAAAAATCAAATACTTAGAAATTAAAAGATCTTCCTCATGGAAAGAAAACCATAGGATGTGTAGATGGGTGTTTAAGGTAAAAACCAAGAGTGATGAAACTTTAGAAAGACATAAGGCTAGATTAGTGATCAAGGGTTATTCACAGGAGTATATAATAGATTACGATGAGACATTTGCACCAATAGCTAGGATGTCCTCAATTAGAACTCTTATAATCGTAGTTGTCATTCGATGTTGGCCCATTTACCAAATGGACATCAAGAATGTCTTCCTCAATGGTGAATTGAAGGAAGAAGTTTATATGAATTTACCACCTGGATATAAGGTTCCTGTTGGCAAAGTATTTCACTTAAGAAAAACATTGTATGGTCTTAAACAAGCTCCTAAAGCTTGGTATGACTGATTTAGTTTTGTTATGCTTAAGCTTAGTTATACCTCATGTTATAATGACATTGCTTTGTTTATTAAAAAATCTGATGCAGGTATCGTTATCTTACTTCTCTATATTGATGACATGATCATAAGTTCATAACTGATGGAGACAAACAACGAGTAAATTATATTACGCATGTTCTTAAACAAATTTTTGAAATGACTGACTTAGGATTTCTTAGATTTTTCTTGGGGATTGAAGTAGCTTACTCTCTCCATAATTATTTGTTGACTCAATCTAAGTTTACTACTGATATAATTGACAGGTCTAGAATTATTGATGAGAAAAGGGTGAACACTTTTGAAGTAATCAACTCTAAGATAAATATAGATGATGGAATACCTTTAGATGACCCCACTCCATATCGTCAAATGATTGGTGCCTTGACTTATTTAACTATTATCAGACCTGATATTTCTCATGCAATACACACAACAAGCTAGTTTCAACACTCTCTTACCTTTATGCATATGAGTGTTGTTACAAAAATTGTTTAATATTTAAAAAAAATTGTTTATAAAAGACTTCTATTGTCTTCCTCCTCCTCTCTTGATTTAATTGTGTATTATGGTTCTGAATGGGGTAGAGATCCCAATGATAAATGCTCAACTATAGGGTTTTGTGTTTTTATAGGAGATTTATTGGTATTCTAGAAGTGCAAAAAGCAACAAAAGGTCTCGTTATCATCAACTAAGACTGAGTATCGTGCCATGGCTACCACGACATCTGAACTTGTGTGGATGAAAAGACTATTGGAAGACATGGGAGTATATGTTCAAACTCCATCAAAGTTATGTTGTGACAACAAAAATGCCATATAAATCACTGGCAACCACACATTTCATAGCATACTAAGCACACTAAGATGGATTGCCATTATGTGCGTGAAGAGTTTTTGAAGAAGTCTATTACCTTGCCCTATGTAGCATCTGAATTCCACCTGCAGGACTTTTCACCAAAGCGCTTTCTTCCCCAAGATTTCATTTTTTGCTTGACAAACTTTCAGTAATTACACTGTAAGTTTGAGGGGGAGTGTTAAAGTATATTCACACACACACACACACACACACACACACACACACACACACATGTATATATGAATTTACAAAGGTATAATAGGTAATATCCATTAGGGGTATTTTTGTTATTTCAATCAACTATAATAGACTATGCCCATTAGAGGCACATTTGTCTTTTCTTTATTTTTTATACACACACACACACACACATATATACATATATATATATATATATATGAATTTACAAAGGTGTAATAGGTAATATCCATTAGGGGTATTTTCGTCATTTCAATCAACTGTAATAGACTATGCCCATTAGAGGCACATTTGTCTTTTCTTTATTTTTTATATACTTTTTCTTTTCCCTTTTCATAGGGGCTATTTGGTAAATGATCAAATAAAGCTGTTAGGAGCTCCCAACAGCTCTAATTCTAGCTGTTGGGAGCATCCCAACAGCTCTATTGAGCCTCTTGTATATAAAGAGGATCTCCCTCTCCTCTCAATGTATGATTGTCTTAAGCAATTATTTTAATAAATATTTATATTTTTTACCTCTTGTCTCTCGCCCATTAGTGGCCCTGTGTGTATGTTCTTGTATTTGGCCCATAAGTAGTCTTTGTTTATGCACACTTTAGTGTGTTTGTAAAGCCCATAAAAGGCATCCTATTGTTCTTTTTGTATTTCATTACACAGTGTGCATGCACACATGCAGAAACAAGAGAGAGAAAGAGAGAGTGCACTTGCAGGCACAAGCTAGTCATATGGGTCAAATTTTACATCATTCTTCAAAGTCCATCCCGTTCCCAAATCAACCACCTTCCTCATTCTATCTCATGTTTCCTAATGTGACTAAAAACACAGGTTTTGGCAAATTAGGGCATTAATTAGTGGTCACTGAGTGGGTTTAGCAAATAATAGTTAAGGAGGGTAGATGTAGATAAGACAATTATCATCGAAACTAAGGTCAGAGAATTGGAATAAGTGCTATAAATTTAGTTTTAAATGGGAAGGGCCATAGGAAAAGAAAAACTTAAAATCTGTACCTTTGCCTTCCACTGAAACTCTAGATGCCTATATGATTTCAGAAGACCAGTCATCTTAGCAAACAATTACAGCCAAATTTTCAGCTAGTAAGATGCATTTAGTATATGGGATATATAATATAGATATTTGGTTAGGGTTAACCGAGTCCAGTTTCGAACAGAAATGGATCCTGGTGCAATTGACCACACCTGACACAGAAGAATCCGTGTCCAAGTGCCACATCCACACCGACATGGGTGCAACAGGGATGCATTGCCTTTTTAGAAGTGTCCATGTTATATAAGATTATAGTTGGTGAATGAACTCAACTTTAATACCATACTTTTTAGAAGTGTCCATGTTATATAGGATTATAGTTGGTGAATGAACTCAACTTTGATACCATACTCTAGTAGAAAGTCAGGAGTTTCATCTGATCAATCTGACCACATAGATGTGTTCAGAATAGTTCAATATCACAAACTGGATCCGAGTAGTTTTAATGTAAAAACTTGAATTTTTCCAATCATGATACTTTTGGCACATTGTGGACCATTAGTTCTCTTAAAAAACTTGCTTACACAACACAATCGGATGATCCAAAGCACATTTTTTTTTACTAATTAGACCAAGCAAGATCACATTTGTAGGACACACACATGCACACACCACACACATATGTGGCCTGTGGTCTGTAAAGTGTGCCCTTTAAGAATAAAACTTACAACTTTTTTCTAGGGATATGCATCCCTTTGCACAAGAAGGGGGGAAACTTTGTCAGGCTAGGACCATTATCAACTGTATGAAGTGCCTTAATAAAGCACAAAGGCTCCCCATTTTACAATTTCCAGCCTGAAATTTGCATTCTTGCACACCTTGTATCTAATCATGATTATTTTCATTGTTTGAGAAATTTTGAATTTTCAGAAGAATAATCAATTTTTATCTGTGTGGCCAGCAAAAATAGTTCTTCTTAAGTTTGATATTCCAAAGGCTCCTCTAAACTACAAATTCATATTCTTCTTCTTTCCCTCATATTCAATGAGAGGGTCCATGCTGACATGGTAAAATTTAAAAAATGTCCCTAAATTTCAAGCCAGGAAAAGTATGTATTGCTCTATAAAAAATTATTTTCACAAGTTTAATTTGTAGACCACTTAAGCATGAGGATTTTCGTACTAAAATGTCTTGGCCAATCTTACACATAACATCAAGTCCTTGGACTTTTTTTTGTGTTCTGATAGTCAAGCTATTAATAAATAAAAAAACAAGTGGTAGCATCCTGCAACAACATACAAGAATGATATACCAAAACCTGCTTAGTTCTCAGACACCAAAAAACAAATGACTACTACAAATCAATTATGAAAAAAGTTGGGATAAAAAGCAAACATGGAAAAGAGAGTGAAGGAGCTACAATATATTTGGAGTAATCAGTGTAAGGCGCTGCTATAATTGAAAAAAGTTGATAAGGAAAATCATGATAGCCAGCTCCAACTTTCAAAATCTGGACATTGTGAAGGACACTGTAGGTGAGGTGTAAGGCCACAGTGTTCAACGTTTTGAAAAAACCCAATTCTCCATTATACACCATGAAGAGGGTCAATTGAAAGAAAGAATAAAAGCATGGACTAAGCATAAAAAGAAAATTAATGAAGAAACAAAAAATGGAAAAAACATTGAAGGAAAGGGCTATGTCAAAAAAGACTTTTACATATAAAAAGTTAAGAAAAAAATGTTTTCAGTAGAAATACTGGAACAGGAACTTTTTTAAGAAAACAGAGGATTTTACTATGATATTCAGTACGTTAATGGATGGCATCCAGCGTGGCACGGTATTTAGTAGACAAGGTGGATGGTATCCAGTGTGGGATTGGCCTGGAATTAAAAGCTATCGCTAAAACAAATTTCTGAATCAAAACAATTGAAATCATAGCTCCTATTAGCGTATAATTTTAGAGCCCTAGACATTAGAACACTTGATACTTATCTCTTGTAATTTTAAACAAACAAAATTCAGCACCTAACCCAGCATCTGAACCACAGAAAAGCAATCAACCATAAGAATTCACTACGCCTTGTTGAAATACTTGTCCAGCAATCTAATGACCTAGCTGGAGAAAAATAGCATTACCAGTTTTGTGTAAATGAACTTGCAAAACGGATGAAAAAGTAGACTAGAAAGTTGACATTGGATCAATGACTAATTGACTAATACTGGAAAGGAAAACATGAATCATGACTGTGAAAGACATAGACCAATCCTGCAACTGCAACTATTAAGCTGGAAATTGGAGACTCTGTAGGCCAAATTCTCATGACATCAGAAGCCCCTATTTTGGGAATGAAAATGTGAAGTGATTTATTTAGCCCTTTCAGGATCACATTCATTTTGATGTCATTTTTTATACACTGGAAAAATGTCTTATGAGAAGAAGTTACAAAAATGACCAAATGAGTAAATTTGAACACCATCTGGTCCCAACACCTTGTCATTCACCAAACTCCATAACATTTTTTATATTGGTCAAGTCAAACAGATCCAAGGTTGCCAGACTAGGAAGCGGAAGCAGAAGCGGGAAACAATAAGGGAAGCGGAAGCAGGAAATGATAAGGGAAGTGGAAGCGAGAAGTGAGAAGCGAGGAATACAAATCTATATAGGAATTGAATGGGAATAAAAATGAAACACAAATAAAAACTAAAATAAAAGTGAACGATATTAAATTTCATGATTTTTTAGTGTAAGAATTAAATTTTTAACAAAATATAAAAATGATGACTATCAATTTAGAGAAAGCACATAGAAGTGAGTGAGAAAGAGAAAACACATAAAAAACATGAAAAGTTGAGTAAGAGAACATATAAGAACAAAAGATGAAGCATGTGGAAAGCATAGAAGAAGCGTGGGGGAATCGAGGTTCTCATCAAGTTTCAGAAGCGAGGAGTATCGCGCTTCCGAAGCGAGTTTCCGGGAAGTGGGCTTCCCACCTATCTAAGAAGCTTCTGGTAACTCTGAACAGATCCCTAACATATGGTTTTCCTCTTGGCTACAGGATAGGAAAAGATAAATTGCTAAGCAACCCATATCCTTTATGTCTTTCACAAAGGGCACTAGGACAACATCTTGGACCATCAGAACCCTAACTATAACCAGATACTTCAGAATGTTGAATCCCTTAATGATGATGGTAACTGGATGTAGCCTTCTGATATCTTTTTTAACATCATATTCTAGTTCTGCAATGCCATTTGATCATTTCACAGATTCACCACACTATGAACCAGTGTCCGATTTCACTCTTTACATCATGAGGCATTAAAGGGTTAAGTAAGATATTTCTCCTTATAAATTGTTATACCCCTAATATGGAATATTAAATAAATGGACAAGGCCTTTACTAGACACCTAATTCTGAATGAGCATTAGAAGAATCTAACTTCATTGATATAAAGGCCTCACCAACAAAAGTGTTTATGGCTCCCAATATATTTTTTTAGTCCTCTTTGCATCGTTAAATTTAATTTCCAAGTGACAGACTGACATGATTCTTTTAGGTTATCATTCAGAAACCACAATGACCCCTTCTTAGTTGTAGGTTGCTCCTATGTGGAGGCAAATCATGAAATGTTCACATGCACCCACAGGCTTGCAAATTATTGAAGTTACACTCAACTTCTTCAGTCAGTAGTTTTATCACTCATGGAGAATCAAAACAACTTCAAGACATTTTCTTTCCATTGGTTGACCCATAGAGTTAGAAATCCTAACCATTGCCATGCTTTTCACATGCATATCTGGGTTTATGAATTATGATGATTATAAACACCATAAGAAGCATTAGGATTCCTAGCAATTCTGCCCATACCAAAAAGAAATAAAAACAGACAAGATATGAACAATCTCGTTTTCCATTGACCTACCATCTACCAGGTTGAAATAAGGCATGGATAACCTTTAAAAGAAACAAAGAAAAAGAAAAACATAGAAAAATCATCAAAAGTGAGAGCACTAGAAAAGAAAAATAAAACATTACTTTCAGGTTTAGATACTAGCCTTTTGGTAATACACAATTACTCGATGCCACAGAACATTCTTTACAATCATTTTACAAGAAAATCTACAGAGGAAACATCATCATATTTGCTTTCAAGAGAAAATCTACAAAAACCTTAACTAACTTTAACTTCTAGGAGATAAGGAGATTTTTGGGAGAAAATGACTTTTCCAGTTTTAGGTTATTAATTCATCATGACAGCTAGATCTCTATATTCTTCATGTTCGTGCTTCAACAATGGAAGATGATTAAAAAAATTTAAATAATTACACTGTACCTTATATCAACAGGAAATAGACAAAAAAATTCACACGATATTCACAAGGAAAAGCCATGAATACTTATTTTTCCCTTAAAAGCAGGCCCATTTACGATTTAAGTGAATTCAATTACAACTGTTTCTTCTGTAATTTGCTTCAATTCAATCAATGAGCCTACACAGATACATAGCTAATAACTAGTGTGCAAACACAACAGAAAAAAACATAAAAGTGAATCAAAACCAGGCTTTCAATTAAATGCCATATTTCAGCAATCATTTATTTGTTTAATGACCACCAAGTTTGCGTTCTCACAGAAATTGGGTCTATCATTTAGTTGCTACACCAAGCAGAAGATTGTGGTGGCATCTGCTACAAAAGGGCTAATTAGAAGCAATGAGACTGCAACAAGGTTATGTGTGAGGTTGAACCGAATCATCCAAGAGTTGAAACCAACTAGATTAATTTATTTTATAGCCATTAGCCAAAGGAAAATTCTCAGTGTAGTAATGAATAACAAAAGGTTTAGTATATACGTTAGTATAACAACTAAATGATAGACCCAATGAATAACAAAAGGTTTAGTATAACAGCAGGAAATTCACGGTGTAGTAATGAATAACAAAATGTATGTATGCCTTTATCAGTAGCTATTCAATCCATAAAAACAGACAATTGTCTGTAATATTCAACATACCTGCAGAGTCAAAGCACTAGTGTGTTTTGTGACCAAGAAATTGGTCAAGTTCACGAAATATGCCAATGATGAATTGAACAACAAGTACCAAACAATTTTGACATCATGCCTTGCAAGCGCAATAGTCATGCCCAGCACATTTGGCTCCATATATAATGTAGCAGGCAGCAAAAGCACCACAGCAATAGGAGCCATGTAGAGAAGGAGATTCATAGAATTCAGCTTTTCCCTATCAACAAGAAGGAGATGAGTTTCAGTACTGTTTTTCTTTTGCAGTGATTTACTTAAGTAATAATAAGCTCCAAAGGACCCATAGCTCTAACTTGAAAAGAAATAAAACTATCTAAACCAAGGATGCCTAGCAGTCACATGAACAACATAAAGGTATTCCAAAAGGCACCCTAAATCAGAGCAGCTGTTACACATTCATGATTAGCTCCTTAACAGAAAATGTTTCTCAACCAGTAATGAGCAAGGACAAATAAAAAAATAGCACATGGTTTCCGCCTATCTAACTGTCCAAATTGTCCTGTCTAACTATCCAAATCACATAAATATTTTATGGAACTGTAGGCGCACTATTAATAGAAAAAGGCAGTACCCATCAGAAGACAGTAGAATCCCTTGAAGCACAGATTTTAATGCCCTTGCAGCAGTTGCACCAATGCACATTATAAACCCAAACAAATGAAAACTAGGCTCACCCTACAAACATACAAAAATAAGGTCAGTTAATCCATATACAGAAAACCAAAAGACAGATCCATTGACAAGGAATCCAACATTTCATATATCATCTAAATAAAGTAGAAGGTCACTAAACCCAGCCACAAGGTGGGGAAGTTTTGCTAAAGCTACAACATACTGTGGCACAAATACACATTTTCAACAGTCAATTTAACAATATGATATGATGAATGAAATCAAATTGATGAAGAATAAAAATAGCGTAAAATTAATAGCCACCAACAGAAGGAAAACAACAAATACATTGCTTAGGACACAACCGGCCCAAAAGCCAGAAAGCACTAAAACATCATGTTTGATTTACCGAGCGGAAGAAACGTCATTGCTGATATTCAAAACTTGATAAAAACTGTCCCATCCGTAAGAAAATTATGACTTGCCAAAAATATAATAAACTGCCCAACGTGAATCAGATCAGGGGTACGGTCCACCGATGCCGTACATCCATCACGATGAACACGGTATCAAACCACCATAGCTGGATTGCTTATGTCAGATGGGCCCCACAAAAAACGTTCATGCTCACGATGAATGGCATGCATCTCACGATGGCTGAAACTAAAGCAGAAAACACATGGTGGTTTGATGCTGTGAATCACTAAGGATGGACGGCATTGGAGAAACTATCAGGGGTACCCCTGAACTGATCCGTACTCAATAGGCAAATTAGACATGTCATGTAACGAATGCAATCTATCAACCAAAAAAATATGATAATAAATCAATACATCAATCAAGGAGATGAAAAGCAAAACAGAGAAATCTGCTTCAGACAAAAACGCAAGCTACAAAAGCCAAAAGGAAAGAAACACCGAGCTCAACTCACCCCGCTCGCTATGATAACTCCTGTAACAACAGGAATCAACGTCACATATGTCAACCAAGCTTCCCGCTTCACCGTCATGATATAGGCAAACACTGCAGTGAAGAACGGCGTCGTTGCCCCTACCGCCTGGTTGAACGAGACGGGAAGGTACTTCAACGAAACGTTCCCACTGACCACTGACGCACAGAATATGGCACTGAGGGTAGCGATCTTGATGAACTGCACCCGCGACCGAATCGTCTGCATCGGCACCATCTTGAACCACGCGATCGCTACGTAGCTCAGCAGCGAGCATGCCATCATGTGGCACATCGTCAGAAAGATCGGGAACCGGAACCCATAATTGCTAAGCAGATACTTGTTCAGCAAAAGCACTCCGATATTGGAAGCATACCACGAGGAGACAAGCCCGAACGTAAAAAACCGTCCACCACCACCTCCGCCAGCAGATTTCCCGGTCTGAAGAGGAATCAAGCCCTTCATATCTCCCAAAACTCCTAAACCACCTTCCCTCCACCAACCTCACCTCTCGATCAACACTAAAACCTAGCAATCCAACCCGATCTATTCAGCTAGACCCATTGATACAAAATAATTAGGGTTTCCACAAGAAATCAACAGCAACCCCGATCCTCTCCACCTCTGCGAGTTGTAACAAGTTTCCTCAAGAGCTCCGTAGCTAGTGCCCCGCAAAAAATCACCAGATCTACGCTGCTATAGACGAAAAATCTAGATGAACTGCCCTTTCTGAAAGGAATCAATGACAAGAGAACGTAGATCTGACGATAATTCAACAGAGAACGAAGTAAAATCTCCCGATCGAATCAGAATTGTTTCAGGGAGAGGGAGAAAGGGAAGATCGCGAGACGATTCCGAGAGTTAAGGTTTGGGGGAGGAGAAACTCACAGGCATTTACGAAGACGAGAGAGACTGCAGAGAGGAGAAGAAGAGGAGGAGGAGGAGGAAATGGGAAGGGTTTGGGCCTTCTCCCATTTTTTGTGTATGGGGAGGGTTGGGATGGAATTGCTTCCGTTAGGCCGACGCGGTTGAAATCTTATGAGGGGCAGAGAAGAAAAAGGGCCTTGCGGTGGGGCGGAAAGTGGTGAGGACGGCAAACGCGTCGACAATCGCCCCTCGTTGAGTCGGAATCTACGGTGATGCCACTCAGCGGGCCCGTGTTTTCCGTGTTGACTTTCGGGGTACATTTTGGGTGGCCGCCCTCTGACTGTTAAATATTGCGTTGACCGGTGAAACTTGGGTTCGATTGGGTCAATATGACACAGCAGATCTCAGGTGTGATGTAAAAAATCACCACCCACAGATCCACAGATCCGCTTCGATCTGGACCGCAGATCCGCGTTCAACACGTGGGTGTGAGGCTCACATGAGAACCGATCTGCGATCCAGATTGAAAAGCGTTCGTGAGTGGTGGTATTTTTATAATTGATATCTCTTGATCAGTTCTATTGACCCATCATGTTATTTGTTTGAATTGGCGTATCGTCATGTCTCTGGCAATTCCACAAATTCATTCTCGGAAATTTCTCGTGATATTGTTCAGCAACTGGTTATCTAGGCAAATTCTTTGATATTTTATGCACATACATTCTATTCATAGAGGGGTTTATGCTTGGTGCTACCGAAGATACAGAATTATTGAGCTAGAAATCTTAGTATGATTACATGGATCGTATTCAACATGGTTTGTTTGTTAGTGATGAAACCTTGGGTCGTCGTGTTATGTTGATGTATAAATATGATTTTTTGACTCATGAAGTTTTAAAATATAGTTGGTAGTGATTTTTGAAGTCCTTAAAATAACCTCCTTACAAGTCGCAATGACACGATTCAGAACCTGTTTGTTACTAAACAAAATTGCAGATCACATCCAAATGATCCAATCTAGCAAAAGAATTAGCTTAAAATATTAAAATTAAATTAAATTTATTCAATAACCCTTTTTTTTTATGATGAAGAACCCTCGTGGATGTTGGAAAATGTTGTAGGTTAGGATACTAAAAACGGAAAATGATCATATTGTCCTATAGAAATGGTGCTTTCTTTTTCTTGCGAAAACCCACAAAAATGCCAAAAAAAATTGCATGTCAAAAAATCACTTATTCTTGACTTTTTATGATCATTTTACCCTTCACAATATATTTGCGTGGATATCCCAAAGTTCACTCAAATATGTTGCAAACTTCTGAACATAGTTAAAATTAGCGAGAAGATTTGCAATATATTTGCGTTGAGCTCCTCACGTTTGCACAAATACGTTTTGAACCTCTAAATATTGTTAAAATCACCAAAGATATTCGCAATATATTGGCACAGACCTCCTCACGTTCACACAAATATGTTATATGATGTGAACCTCCAAATATGTTTAAAGTAACCAAAGAGATTCATAACATATTTGTGTGAACCTACTCACGTTCGCATAAATATGTTGCGAACCTCTGACCTCCTCATGTTTGCACAAATATGTTATGAACCTCTGATGTTCACATAAATATGTTGTGAACTTTCAAATATGGTTAAAATCACTGAAAGGATTCACAACATATTTGTGTGAACCTTCTCATGTTCGCACAAATATGATGTGAACCTTTGACCTCCTCACATTCGTACAAATATGTTGTGAACCTTTGAATATAGTTAAAATTATTGAGGAGATTTGCAACATATTTGTGTGGACCTCCTGAAGTTCGCACAAACATATTGTGAACCTCCGAATATAGTTAAAATTATTGAGGAGATTTGCAACATATTTGTGTGGACCTCCTGAAGTTCGCACAAACATATTGTGAACCTCCGAATATAGTTAAAATTATCAAGAAGATTCACAATATATTTATACGAACCTCTTCACATTCACACAAATATGTTGTGAACCTTTAAATATGATTAAAATCACTGAGAAAATTCACAATATATTTGCACGAGCCTCCTCACATTCACACAAATATTTGTAAACCTCCAAATATAGTTAAAATCCTCGAAGACATTCACAACATATTTATACAAACCTCCTCACATTTGCACAAATATGTGAAGAACCTCCAACTATAGTTAAAATCATTGAGGAGATTCACAACATATTTGTGCAAACTTCCTCACATTTACAAAAATATATTGTGAACCTCCAACTATGTTTAAAATCATTGAGAAGATTCACAGCATATTTATGCAAACTTCCTCAGTTTCGCACAAATATGTGAATTTTCAAATATGATTAAAATCAAACTAAAGAGATTCACAACATATTTGTTCAAACTTCTTCACGTACATATATATGTGTTGTAAACCTCCAAATATGGTTTAAATCAAACTAATAAAATTTGCAACATATTTATGCAAACATCCTCATGTTCGCAAAAATATGTTGTGAACGTTTGACTATGGTTAAAATCATCGAGGAGATTCACAATATATTTATGTGAACCTCGTCATGTTCACATAAATATGTTGTGAACCTCCAAATATAGTCAAAATCAATAAGGAGATTGAAAACATATTTGCACAAACTTCCTCATGTTTACACAAATATGTTGTGAACTTCCAAATATGGTTAAAATCACCGAAAAGATTTACAACATAGTCGCAAAAAAATGCAAGTATTTATATGAGTATGAAATCATGCGAGTATAAGATGTCAAGATATTTTTTACAAATATCAAAAAGTTTATGTAAATATTATGTAAATATTATGTAAATATTATGTAAATATCTTTACTTTGATATCAATCTTTCAAAAGTTTGCAAAATATTTGTGTGAATGTCGGCATGTCCACACAAATATCAAGCAAAACTTCTTTGATTAATTCTAATCTTTTATAGGTTCGCCAGATATTTGTGTGAAGGTCAGTAGATCTAAGCAAATATCATGTGAATCTCCTTAGTTTAATTTTAACCCTATTTAGAGGTTCGCAAGATATTTGTCTGAGTGTAGAAAGTTTGCACAAATATGGTGTGAATCCCCTTGGTGATTTTAGCTATAGTTGGGGGTTTATAACATATTTGTGTGAATGTGGAAAAGTTTACAACAAATATGTTGTGAATCTCTTTGATGATTTTAAGTATATTTGGAGGTTCGCAGCATACTTGTGTGAATATGAGGAGGTTCATGCAAATATAATATGAATCTTCTTGGTAATTTTAACCATATTAAGAGGTTCATAACATATTTGTGTGAACATGAGGAGGTTCACACAAATATATTATGAATTCTGTCAATAATTTTAACTATATTTGGAGGTTTGCAACATGTTTGTGTGAACATCAGGAGGTCACACAAATATGTTGTGAATCTCCTCGAGAATTTTAACTATATTTAGAGGTTCACAACATATTTGTGCAAACATGAAGAGGTCCACACAAATATATTATGAATCTCCTTATTGATTTTAACCATATTCAGAGGTTCGCTACATGTTTGTGTGAACGTCAGGAGGTCTGCTCAAATATATTGTGAATCTCCTTGGTAATTTTAACCATATTTGAAGGTTCACAACATGTTTATGCAAACATCAAGAGGTCTACATACATATGCTGCGAAGAGTAAAAATAGTTCTAAAAAGTCAAGATTCAGTTATTTTGAAAATGCAGAGTATTTTGGCATATTTATGGATTTTTGCAAGAATGTACCATTTTTATAGGATAGTACAATCATTTTCTATACTAAAAATAACCAATAAATTTTATAAAATTCAAATATTATATGAAATATATCAATGAAGAATGACATATCCACATATGATTGTAATTAAGTGTAGAATTTCATCACTTTATTTTACGAGAGAGTGACATCTTCTTTTTATTTTTATTTATTTAAAATAATTATAGTAATGCGAGAAGTTGTACACTTTTATATATGATTCATATGACATGTCAATTTAAATATGCAAATAAAATCTTTTTAACCAAATCAATATTCTAAATTAATATATAAGATCATAAATAATCAATTGAAATATCTAAGTATTACTAGATGAATTAAATTATAAATAATTTATACTTATAAATAAAACAAATATATAATTATAATCAACAATCATCAACATGATTTTAATAGATTAGAAATAAGATCAAGCTTATTTAAATAAGCAATCGAAATCCATGCAAGTGCTATATGATTTCGTGGTATGATCTTACCTATATATATATATAGGATCTAAGAACAAATTTAAATAAATAATATACATAAATTAATAATAACCTTAAGAGAAAAAGATAAATTGACAATGTACATTTTCCTAGCTAAAGCTCTCAAACCCATGTTGATTAAAAAAAAAGAAAAAATAAGGTACAAGGCTAGATCAACTTACTTTAACTTAAACAACCATCAAAAGAGAATCAAACATAAGTTTTTGTGTCCACCCTATGTTTAAGAGCACAAAAAATGGGGTAGACCTGGGCTTGCCTTTTGGTATGGTACAAGGCTAACTAGAAGGATTTCTTCATTTCTCCTCCTTAAAATGAGACCCTTTATTTATAGAGTATGGGGACTCCAGTCTTTCATTAAGAAAAGAAATCATAGTTGATGCCAATCTCCAACCCCACTTTCTTAATTGATAAGGTTATCCCTCGTTAGGTAATATTTTTAATTAAAATAAGATTCTTAAAGTTGTAGAGATTTTAGGGATACCACAAACAAAATTTAACAAATACAATAATTATAAACATATCCCAAAAAACAAGATTTACAAAACAAATTGTATGAGAAATCACGACTTTCACTCAATATATGCATATTTACTAGTATACTATTTGGGACCACATTGAAAGACATACTAGAATTCTAACCTTAATGTGCTCATGCTAGTTATTATTATAAGAAGTAGAAAAGCTTTCCTCACCTAGCACATAGACATATGACACCAATATATGACACTTTGATTGTCTAAGACAAAAATTCATATGCTCTTACGCATATCAAATTATGTAACTGCCAGAGAGAAAATGTTGGGTCTACTACATGCATGTGTGTTGTATGCTTCATGGCCTCTATTGTGTTCCTGGGCCTATGACCAAATTTTAAGTCAAGCTTTTAGACATGTGGAAGATGGTCATGTTAAATTTTTAGGGCCAAATTTCATGGGGTTTGAGAGATACAAGTTTGGGAACATGCGACAGGGTTTAGGTTTTGGACTTGGTAAACATTGTATTTTGGCTCTGATAGGTTGCACTAAAAAAATCAATAATGGAGGTAAATTCTAATTTTTGTAGGGTAGGCTAGGGACACATTGGGAAAGCTATGGTTCAAATTTTAGACCTAAACTTTTTATGGTTAGAGAGATATGATGTTTGCAATTTTGACTAGTTTCTGCATTTCACAACAAACAGATATGTAGCCATAACTAGGTTCACATGGTTTGTGTGAGTACAAGAAGAGGGTTGGGTTCAAGGTCTGGGTTGGTCTACTTACTATGTTGCAGTTAGGCTTGTTGGGAATGTCTACTACTAGGTTGCAAACTGGGGAGGTCAACTGGAGGTTGGATTCATCGAGGGTGAGTCTGAGCCAGCAGTTGTTGAGAATGCTATACAAACTAGGACTTGGGCAGCAACCTAAGTTCTCTTGGTTGGATGACCTACTAAAGGTTTGAACTATAGAGGCTTAGGGCCTTAGAGAAAAAGAGAGACATGAGAGAGGGCTTAAGAGCCAAAAGAGAGAAAGAGGGAGAGATGTCCGGTAGAGAAAGGGAAGGACACATTTAAGATAGAGAGCAATTCTGTAATTTATTTAGCATACCTAAATGAAGATTCACAAGGCTTATATATCGGCACAAGAGAGGTTGTTTACAACCCTCATAAGTTACAAAGCTTAAAATAAATTGAAAGCTAAATAGAGATAACACCTACTCTAAAATTAGATATCACCTTCTTAGCCTTAGGTAACACCTTCTTAGACTTAGGATATTTCAGGTTTTCCATAAAAAACAATTTTCTTTTAGAAATAGATCCAATACTCGGATCCAAACTTGAGATGTGGTGGGGTATTATTCAAGATCTCGCACCTTTCATCCGTTAAGCAAGGATCATCCAGACCAGAGATCTTTGATCTCCATTTTGGAGCAGCGATATTGCAAAAGTACATACTTCAGGTGCAAACCTGCGAAAAAGATGAGTTCGGTGGCGAGAGCCACCAAAACTTGAGAAAAACATAAAAACATAAACAATATACCAACATTAGCAAGATCTAAACTTTTGAAAGTGAATAAAATAGATAAAATGCAAATAAAAAAGTACTCAATCTCACCAGGCTTGACACGGGCTAGAACTAGGCTAAGTCGGCTAAGCTATATAGGCTAGGCTTGGTCAACTAGGCTAGGCTTGGCTTTGTAGAGACTCTGACAAAGTAAAGGTGCTAGGAGAGATAAAAACCAGATCCACTATAGGGAGGTGGCTCCCTTATTTATAGTTTTTCTAATGGATCTATATATGTTTCTTGTGTATCCAAGATCTAAATGGATGGCCACTTCCTATTAGATTGATTTAAATGAATGACTAAGATGAATCCAAGGCATGTTGCCTTGAATAAAAGTTTATTTTTGTAAATGGGATATAGAAAATGGGATATTTTGGTTTGTTTTTGGAAGGTAAGTGACATTGATAAGGATTGTATACACTTTTTAAAAAGAATGCTCAGAATCTACTAATGATAATTAAATTTGTCATTAGAAAAGGTGGTTGACAACACATTCTGCGCTAATGACAGATAAATGTGTCATTAACCCATCTATTGATGACAAACCAAGGGGAATGACAATTGTTGGCGATAATTTATGGGAAGTGACAACTCTTAACAATAATGGAATGTGTAATACTCATAAATTTTTTAGTAATTATTAAATCGATAAAGATGAATTTTATGTCTTAATTATGGATTTAATTTTATTTGAATTGCATTTAAATTAGAATTTAGTGTGAATGTTAATCCGAATTTGACTCTAAAGTGAATTTGTATTTCAGTTAAGATTTAATTTGAATTTGAAAATTGAATTTAATTAGACTTAATTTCACATGAATTTGAATTGGAACTTAATTTAAACATGATTTCAAATTTGGATTTAGGTAGATATAAATTTGGATTTGGATCTAAACTTGGTTTAAAGGTAATTTGGATTTGGATTGGATATAGGATTAAAATTTGATTTGAAATTTAGACTAGAAATGAATTGGATTTGAATTAATAATTTATTTAATTAAGGAAGAAGGAATCCCAAGAGGGTTGGACACCCCTCCCTAGGTGGGACCATCCTACTTAGTAAAAATCTACTTTCTAAGTTTCTAAATTATTAAGATTCTATCTTGATTTAAAAGTCAATAGTTGCCTATTTGAGAAAGAGGTTGTGTAATTAGGAGTTTTAGAGTTTTTAATGGAATTTGGACTCCATGTGTCAATAAATATCTCAAGGGAGTGGGACATATCCACCTACCATACTTAAATAAAGAAATTAAACAAAAAAATAAAATTAAAAATTAGAAACTAAATATGGTTGAGAATCCCAATTGGCTTGAACTTTCATATGCCAATTAGGAATCCAACTAATAGAAGGATAGGAAGACTTGCCTTAGATATTGGGAACCCAAAGAGCGCTATAAAGAGTCATATTTATGCCACCTCCTTTATTTGCTCTCTCTCTCTTCTTGTTTTCTTCTCTTCTTTCTTTTTCTCCCTCTTCCATACCCCTTATTGAAGGGCCCGAAGCTGGTTTGGGTTGTCCTCCAATTTGGAAAATCCGTTTTTTAGAAAAATACATGTTTTTGAGTGTTTGTGTGTGTTTTTCAAAGTAGATCCATGATGTATATTATTTTTTTTTATATTTTTAGCATGTTGATCATGATATACTATGATTAAATAGGGTTATGATGCTTTAAAAATTGTGTTAGAGGTTTTCATAAGCTCGAAATCATTTTTGGGAAATCGGTTGTGCCAAAAACATAGTTTCTAAAGTAGAAACAAATGATTTGATATATGATTCATGATATGAATGTGATATTTGTGTTTACATGTTTAAATATGTACATACATGTTAATGATGAGTTTATGTTAAATCAAACCTTGTTAAAGTATGTTTATGTTGCTTATTTTATGAAAAGCATGAAATAAATGAAGTATTTATGCTAAAAGCATGTTGTCCTAATTTTTTTATTTTGACTAGTCTGAAAGAATTACTTGCTTCCCCAAAATGGTGAATCCAAAAATTCTCAAATTTTAGAGAGATATTCCAGACACATAAGGAAAGTTTAAAAAAAAAATAGATTTGTTTGAGGTCTAGATTAAGAAATATGATCACTGCAAGTCAGAATAGAATTTCTATCATGATAGAAATTCTTTAATGACTGCATAATTTTGTTAATTTTATTTATCCTAATTTTCTTCATGTTTATGGCCAATTTTTTTATCAAAGATAGTTTATATATTGCAATAGACACGATAAAAATTTTGTACACAGATTCATTATGGTTTGTGAATTAAAAATCGTAAAAGTTGGTTTGAGAAACTTGAAATTTCTGAAACACAATCTGTCTAAGAACATGAACAGACTGTCATGTACAAATTTTAATTCTCATATAGGATAAAGTTTAGACCTAATTTCTTTTGAAGATTTTGTCTGACGTACCTATCTAACTACAATAAAAATTACATAATTAATTCATTTTGGGTTTTTGTTGGCAGATGATTCTTCGGTAAGACCGAACCACAAGATTGTTCAGTGAACAGAAAACCAGTTTCAGTAAATGATTTATTTATCCATGAGGCAAGATTTTCGGTTGTAGTTAGCTAACACATTTGTACAACTACAGTAAAAATTTTAAATTTTATTTCATTGTATTCTAGCCATAGCAGAATTTATATCAACTGATGAATTATATCCATGAAGTTCTGAGTTAGAACTCTTGTTTGAATTTATGTCATGTTATAGAAAATGAACCAGTTTGACATGAATGGGTTCCAGAGCTGAATCGGATAGACACATTATTTGAGTACAGTGTATGGTGCTAGTGATGTTAACTATACATGTATTTGATTATGATCAGGTGTTTATATAAATATTGTAATTTTTTGTTACAAGGCTAAATGACTACATAATGTGTTTATGTACTTGAATGTAATTGATATGCAATATTATGATATGATATGCAGTATCTGCAACGTGCATTCAACCATGGACTCCTGCACTGAACCATTTATGGAAGGGCATCTAACGTCCCAGGAGTTATTGTAGCAAAGTAACATCAACATCAACCTGCCAGATGCTTAGGATTTTGACTGTTTGAGTAAAAAAGCCCCCCCCGCCCCCCCCCCAAAAAAAAAAAAAAAAAAAGGATTGGATTCAGGATCCATGAATTCTTTTTGTGTTCTTTGGCCCAGTAAGATTAAGCCATTTATGCCACTGAAATCTTCGCTTTTTGAGCGGCATCGACTGGATCCGAATTGGCAATGGTCTTTTATTGGATCTTACATAAGAGCCCATATGAGCAGACTGTGGATCGGACGACCATCAAGATAGACCCATCTAATTAACAGTTGGATCATCCAATCCAATCTCAGCTGATCTGATGGGTTCCTAACCCAAATAGGGTTGCCTTTGCCCTTAAATATTTTATATAATATTTTTTTTCTGTCGGTTGGGTAGGTGGTGCTTTTGTAAATAAACGTATTAAAATGGACAAATCTCTACGGGTGGGCGCACCTTTTCCGTCTTGGTTGTGCATCTTTTCACATGCTGTGTTTTTCCCAACCCAAACGCATAATCAATCAAAGCCTCCCCTTGTTTCTTATGTTAAGCGTATTGGTGCGATTTTCTTATGGAAGGATAACTTGGTCTTAGCTTCCGTATTCAGGTGTGGTCTGGTGAACACCTAACGTGGTAGAATATATGGGTTGTACGTCACCTCCATAATTTTGATTCACTATTCTCAGTCTTTTATGCAACTCGTGTGACTCATTGGGGAAATGGATGGAGAAGATGTTCCATTAGAATTGGTTTTATGCATACTGGCGTGTTTGAATCACGGGGCGACGCACCCAAGTGGAGACTGACCTGTCCCTGCCCGGGTGCCGTCCCATTTTTGACATGCAGGAACTAACTGGTCCGGCGGGGGACCCCCCTTTGTTTTTAACATGTTCAGGAGGGAACCAGTGTGACTCAAAGGTCCTGGACAATTAACGCCACCTGGTGTGTCCAAGTGGCATTTGTCCAATGAGTCACAAACACCCCCTCAAGTGACAAATTTGTCTTGCACTAGATTATGCTTCTAAAATCCTCGCAAGCTCATGTGAGGCGTGGTCAGGTGATCTGCTCGAGTACTTTGGGCCACACAAAATACAAAAAATCGCTGATGTGTGTAGTGGTTTTTTTGTGTAAATCACAAGCACACAGAAAATCACTGTGGTCTGAGTACTTTGTAAACTACTCGGGCCTGATCTCTGGATCTGCTCCGGTTTAATACTCTCAAAACTTTACGGGAAGTTGCTTCACCATTATGAAATTGAACTTTCAATGATGCTGAAAATGCACTATTTCATGTTACAAGATTTGTACTCTCTTTTTGAAAAATATTATGTTTATCGTAAAACCTATATATTGGCTTCTTCTTTTTTTTTGATACTTTGTACTTTGCTTTCTATCGCTTCTCTGTACATTTCCTAAACGTTTCACGCTTCACATATGAAGGTATTTCTTGAACACTCGCTTCTTGCTTCACGCACTGCGCATCGCTTCTCACTCTTGTAAACTATGCATGGCCATGTCAATTGAATTGGAAGCCATAACGCAATGAAGTTGAACGAGAGCACAAGTTCAATAGCTTTGAAAAGCCTACTTCAGTTGCAGGGAGGATTAGCCGACCTAGAACTTGGCCCACTTAAGTTTGGACACATTACAACTTTGTTGATTGGATCCTAACTTGGGTCCACCAAGTTAGTCCTTATTGTTGTTTCCAATTCTAAGGAGAAGATATTGCCATTTGCGGATTAAAATAATTGTTTTATTTATTTATTTCTGGTGCAAATTAATAAACCGCACCTCCCAATAGTCTAAGGTTAGGCAATGCTTGTTATTTTGCCTTGAGACAACAGCCACTAACAAACAATGTTTGGCCCTTCACCCAACTTAAAGTGCTACCGTATTTGCTGACGAAATCCATTCAATTTAATGTGCACTTTCCAATATAAAAATATTGAGTTCAATATTGTAATTCCCATTGTTACTTTATACAAATGATGCATGTGTGGTAGGTGGAATGCCAATAAGGATAATGGGTTTCATCCAAGTCAATTCTAAGGTAGGCTGGGCCAAAAAATAGCATCTAAACATTATTATATTATTGCTAGAAAAATGTGAGAATGAATTGAGTTTCAATTCATATACTAAGTGTGTTACTGTGCTTGGTCACCTTAAGTCTTCTCGACTGCAGTAAACATGTGGGAGCAATGTTGCACGTTCAAACATACTATTGACTTTTGTTGGTTGATCCTTTAGCGATTGTTGGCAGAAGTTGAAAGCCAAACACGCTAACATCAACACATTACCTACCATTTTCATTGCTTATGCATACCATTCCTCCATCACCATCGGTGTATACATTAACACATGAAACACATCCAAAACCAAAGCCTATTACGAGCCCCTTTGCAAAAGAAAAAAAGAAAAAGAAAGAAGACATGTATACCCTCAAGCACATAACGACAAAAAAAATGAGACATCACTAGACTTCAAAAAAGCTTCATCAAAGCAAGTGAAAGTCTGTAAAAGAAATAATAATAATAATAAGTACCCTCAAATGACTCACAGTTTACGTGTTGCGCAACAAGAAGATTACATGTGATTATGGGACCTACAAGAAGGGGTACCTAATACAAGGTAACGACCACACATATCATCCAAACCTTAAAAAATACAAAGCTAAAAAAATATAAACAAATCAAAGGAAGCATGAAGAGTAAAGATTGGGTTAATCGATGTCATTTCGTCGACTATTCATTGTCACGGCCGACAATGCAATCTTATACATTAAAGCATTTACATAATACAAGATGTTTATAGCAGAGACAAACTACAAATTACAAAATGATCCAAAGAGTAAAGGTTGCATGATCGAAGCCATTTAGTCATTGTCATGACTGACAATGCAATCTGTAAGGCAAGAGAGTCTATGACTAAATTTGAGTCAGGAATAAAGTGAATATGAGCCCGATCATATGCAAAAATGTAGGCACTTTTAAGATATATTCCCCAAAATATCACGTAGGTTGGTACGAGTCATGCATCACAGAGATGGATAGTTAGAGAGAGGTGGAGTGTAAAGAGAGGCACACACGAGAGAGATAGAGAGACAAAGAGAGTTCAAAATAGCATGACAAGGGAGCTTATAATTGAAAATATGGAAATTTTTGCAACAAAGTAATAATTGAGGAGAAATATGAACAAACACGAACAAACTAATGATATTAATATATTTACATTAAAACATTTATAAGAAAAATTACATATTACAAAATGATCCAAAGAGTAAAGATTAGGATGATCGATGCCATTTCATTGACTTTTTTTTGTGTCTCAACCGACAATGCAATCTTGTACATTAAAGCATTTACATAATACAATATATTTGCTGCGAAGACAAACTATAAATTACATAATGATCTTAAGAGTAAAGGCTTCCGTGATGAAAGCCATTTCGGCAACTGATCATTGCCGCGGCTGACGATGCAAGCTTGGAAGATAGAAGAGCTGATGACCAAAGCTGAACCAAGAAAAAAATGAATATGAGCCTGACCATATGCCAAAATGTGGCAACTTTTTAGATATATTCCCCAAAATCTAAAGTACGGTTGATGCATGTATTTCAGATGAAGTTCTAATTCCTACAAAGAAAGAAAAAAATAAACACATTCAACAAAGAAAAATTCAACAAATTCAATGAACAAAAGGGCAACACAAAGCAAAAAATAGACATCTAAAAAAAAGAATATACAAAAGAATGAAAGAAGCACAAAGCAAAATGTGCAAAAACATTTGACTTACCATTTAAAATCCACGATAAGACATGAACAAATAGGAGAAAGAAAAAATCGTAACTTGTAGACTTGACACTATCTAAGAATTACCTAATTCAAGATATTTGTTGGAGCAGAGAAAGACCATACATGAGAAGCATGAGGATATATGCAAAAAATAAATAAATAAACAAATTCCACTGAGAAGAGTCACATATAAGCATTGAGGGAGATGACTTGGACCCTTCAATTGTGGATGAGAGTCATGGGACTTAACGATAGATGGCCGTTGTACACAATTGTTACTCGAATATAGAACAATGAAACATTCTGAGCACAGAGGATTCAGATTTGATCCAAAACAAAATTCATATAGATTCAAATAAGAAAAACAAAAAACAGGTTTTGTTTAGTTCTAAAAGACTTTATGAAAAAGGTGATTTTTCTCAATTGGCTAAACAGAAATGGCTGATTTTTTAGGTGACACTTTTAGATACATTTGGAAAGGTATGGTTAAAATTTAAGGGTCTGGTTTGGAGTTTGAGGCTGGTTTTTGGAGGTAGGTTGGGGACACCTTGGAGCACCTATGGTTAAAATTGCAGGGTTAGATCAGGTTGGATGAGGAATCCATGACCTAGGAAAGTTTGGTTAAATTTTGTAGTTAACAACATACAAAATTGGGTTGGTTAACTATACTTGGTTTGGGTCAAGGAGGTGCAGAGGTGAGTTTGAGCTTAGATGAAGATGGTTTCGACTTATTGGGACTTATATAGGAGAGGTACTTGGGAAGGTTTGCAACTGGTAGATATGGCTGGGGATGTGCTAGAACCACTGCAAATGCGTGCTAGAACCACTGAAAATGCATGAGCTCTTCGGAATGGTGAGTCCACCTAAGTGAGTTCTTGAGCACCCTGGTGAAGATGGGCTTGGGCTGGAGTCTAGGTCCACTCGTAGTGATCAAATCCACTAAGGATCAGCCACCACTATGAGTAAGAGAGACGAGTCAAGGGAAGGGACTTACAATAAGGTCAAGAAGGGACCAGAGTTTGGAAGAAGGCCTAGGGGCCAAGGGATAGAAGAAAAGAGAGAGACATGCCCATGGAGATAAGGAGCTTAAGCTCAAGTTCAATATATTTTTTCCTTCCTTTTTTTAAAAACCTATAGAGGTTGGCCCTTTATATAGGCCAAGGCCCCAGTGGATTAGTAAAAGTAAAATGCAAAGACCAAAGCAAAGTTACTACTTCCTAAGCAATATTAAGTTCAAACCTAGCAACCTATTCTAACTTGAGATAACACCTAACAAAGAGAGAGAAGACCTAACAAAAATCACTAATGAGAGGCCCAAGCTATTAGGCCTTGCTTGGGTATTCCCAAGAGGCTACACGAGTCTCATGAAGGGCCTTTATGGGTCGTGAGGGGAGCACATGAGGTGGGGCCCTCATCTCCCTTGGAGCTCTCTAGAAGGGGTGCCCCTTGTGGGCCCACTTGCCATCAAGTCCTTCATAGGGAGGATGTTCAAGGGTGGATCCCATGCTGAGGTGGTGTTCTGGCTGAGTTGGCATGGTTCATGTGTCATGGGCCCCACGATGGTTGAGGTGGCTTGGAGCATCGAAGGCTTGGATATTGGATCTAATTCATTCTACAAGAGATTTAATTGCACTTTCCGAGCCATTGAAGTTGGATCTGGATCTCCCAAGACTAGGTTCTCACTATTTGGATCATGAGTTAGGTTCGTAGAGATTGGAATCGTATCATCCCTCCAATCTTGAGAATTGTCTAGTCCCTTAGGCAAGTTTCCAAGAAGTAGCTTTGCAAAGAGGGAATCAAAGATGAAGGTGGAAGCACTCCCTTCGTCTTATTGGCAGACTATCTTACAGCCTTTAGCACCACACAACACCCACATGTCTTTCCTATATGTGAGTCATCTGCAACTGTGAGCCTCTAGAGGAGAAAGCTCACTTCACTAGCGGTGGATCCAATGTTGGCCTCCACTCGAATAAAAAATAGTGATTGGATTTGATTCAAACACTATGAGCTGCATTTTCTCCTTGAGGGTGTTTTCATTAAGATTTGAGCTTGTACTTTGATGCATGCTTGCCCTCACTTCCTTTGAGCTTCTTGGACTTTTGGATGCCTTTACCATCATAAAGCCCTAATTGATCTGTAGTGCACCAATTTGAGACAAGTCCTCTCTATTTGTCCAACTTACAAAAATTTGAGGCAGGGTCCATGACCCAAAGTATCTTCTTGGGTCAACTGAACTCGCCATTAGTTCCTTGTAGGGTCTTAGGACCCACTTTGAGAATACTTCAAAGGAATGAGGGGAGGTCATACACAATCTCGATATTGCCAAAAAGTAGAAACCTTCCTGTATAGAAGTCCTCTTCACCCAGTACTTGGCATTGGGGTAGAGCTATTGGACCATCCTCAATGGTCATCTTCCACTCATGTGATTTTTTTATTATTTTTCTTCTTACATGCCTTGCCTTTCACATTACAAAAAAGAATTCTCAAATCGGGTTTTCTAGTTCGCCCGAGTAAGGCATGGTTGTCTAAGATTCTGGAGTCATCCTTGCTTTTGTTGTGCCACTCTGATAATTTGGCAACCCAATTTAGTTGGGTCGAGGTTGAGGCATGCCTATCTGTAAGACTTTGAAATCTCACATAGTGCCTCCCATAAGAATCCGATCTTCTCTGCCTTTGTGCAAACTTATAGACATTTAATTCCTTCACATTCCTTGGCCAAGTTTTGTCATGGTTGGCTAAGTTTACAGAAGCCATTGGGTGGCCTTCCAACATTGAATGAACTTTATTCCCGATGTCACCCACATCAGATGTGCAAACTCTTACACACTTACTGCTTGAGTTAATATGAACATATATTCTTCTCATTGATGTTATCTCTAACAAGATTGGATCCATAAGATGGTCATTTTTTTTCACTAAGTGTTGGATGGACTATCTCTTGGGGTTGTGATTTATTTATAGACCATACTATTTAGAATTCATGTTTGTGGATGGTCTTATTCACCTCCTACATCACTTTCTTTGGTTTATAAACCACAATAAGGAGAGTGAAGTTTAACTTCATTGAACTTGCAGGGGACATGGGTTCGTGGCCCTAGCATGTGAGCAAGCTTTAGTCATGCCTCAAGCCTACCACTGATTGTGGTAGTAAGACTTGCACCTTGGACTGTACATGATTCAATAATATCTCATGGTGACCAAAAGTCTGGCCATGAAAGCCCAAAATAGAAAAGCTTTTTCATATTTAGCAAAATCAAAAGCCTTATTGATGTTGAAGTTGCAAGATCTTTTGGAAATGCTAGAGTAGCAATGCTGAGACAGACTCGTGAGGCTTTTCAAGCGAATCATACAAGAAAAACAATGACAAAGATGATAGATAATTCTACATTGTGGTTTGAATGTAAAGATGATGGCTAATTCTATATTGTGGTTTGAATGTATTCAAAGTGGTATGAAGTTCTACCATCTCATCATTCGATTCTTTCCCAAGTTTACATTCATTCCTAAACTATAAGGAGCCACGCCATATTGGAACATTTGTGGATCCTTTCCTCATTTATTGGTCTTGTCAACCTTCATGCAGCTATGGATTCCTTGTTGCATGTGTCCTGTTGGTCAGTCATTCTTACAAGATATCCTTGCAACCATTTATCTCTGTGAAAGCCTTCTAGTATCACTTCTTGCCATATCATCCTTGTGCATGTTTCCTTATCCAATGGTTGTATAAATTAGCTGCATGCATGCATTTAAAGTTTGTTGTTTATCTGAAACTTCATGCATTGTGTTCCTCATATCATTTATAGTAGTCAAAGATGCTTACAGGCATTTGAAGTTGACTGGAGGGCGGTGTGAACCTTATCATTGATCAACCAAACAATCTTCGCTACTTTAAGCAACTATGCTCAGACTTCTAAAGAGACAATCCACTAGGCAATAAGCTGGGGTATCGTCTTTAAAGATTGTAATCAAATTCCCAGGCTGGAGCTTCCTTATTGTCCCATTCCATTAGATGTTTCTTGACTTTTCTTTCATTGACGTGCAACTTCTAACTTTTGAGAGGTAGAATTGGCCTCTTGGCTTCTGTTTGGTTTGAGGAAGCTGACATTCCTTCAGGCATGTCTCCATGGTGTGACTTAAGTCTTGACATATTAAACACAGGGTGAATTTGATATTGTATACAGTTGGGCCAATCTATTGGAAAATTTGGTATGACCCATAATATCAGAGGAGTGAGCTTGTGAATGACCCATTCATGCTCTGGTACTTGCCTTCGCGTTCTTCTCTTGAGCCACACCCATTCTCCAACTTGTAACCTCTATCCCTTCGTTTCTTGTCATGAAATTGCCGCATTCAGTTTTGTGCCTTAGTCAAATTATTTCTGAGGTCTTGAATATGTTTATCTCTTGTCCTCAATTGTTTGTCTACTTCTTTTGGGGATTTGACACTTCCATCCTCGTAGGTTAAGGTTTTGGGTGGGGGTTGATCATATAAGGTTTCATAAGGGGTCATTTGAGTGGAGGAATGAAAGCAGGTGTTGTAAGACCATTCGACCCACGTTAAGTAGTCGGCTAAGACTTAGGTTTTTCATTGGTGAAACAACGAAGATAGGTCCCTATTGTTTGGTTGACTACTTCGGTTTGACCATCGATCTGGGGGTGATAGGTTGTACTGTACTTTATCTTGGTTTTTAAGAGGGTGAAGTACTCCTTCCAAAATTGGTTGGTAAATAGAGTCACGGCCATAAACAATGGACTTTGGCATTTCATAGAGTTTCCCTATGTTTTGATAGAAGGCTTTTATGACAGTTTGAGTAGAGTATTTTTTGGGTAGAGATATAAAGTGGAAGAACTTGGTAAACTTATCAAGTACAATATAAATGACTTTTTTTTTGTTGGAGGGAGGTAGACCTTCAATGAAGTACATAGAGATATCAAACCAAGCTCGGTTTGAAATGGGTAAGAGGTGGAGGTAGCCGGTAGGCTTTATAGCCTTGTATTTGTTGGCTTGCGAAGCAAAACAGTATTTGTCATACTTCATTACATGTTCCTTCATTTTGGGACAATAGAATTCACCCTTGATTTGCTATTGGGTCTTAAAGACCCTTTCATGTCTACCCAAGGGAGACAAGTAGTAATGGTGGAAGAGGTCGGGAATGATTTTGGTATCTTCAAGAAGTAAGAACTTTCTCTTGTAAATGGCCATCACCCTTCACTTGGTATTAGCGGTGACCACTTGAATCCTCTTTCATGTTCCTCTTTAACTTCTAGATTTTTTCACCATGCCCTTGTATTTTACATGTCTTGATCCATAGATCACAAGTTACTACTGAGAGTATATTCATTCTTACTTTCTTTCCTTCCCCGTTGACACTCCTTTGGCTTTTTGTTTGGATGTCGCAAAAGACAACCTTTTGAGTAGCTCTAAAATGTTGGAGAGTACATATAAGGCCTATATCATCGTCTTCCTTTGGCCTATGGGCCCTTAGGCAAGTTGTTTTTCTATCCTTTTCAAAACTCATTTTCATTTTACTGAAGTTCCAATAGACTCTTCATAAGGATCAGAACCAACTCATCTCTAGCACTATATCAACACCTTTGATGGACAACACATAGAGATCCACCTTAATTTTGGATTATTAGAGATCCAAATTTACGTTAGGGCACACACTTGTGCACTTGAGGTGATTGCCATCTACAACCATTACATTGAACATGGGTTGCTCCTTTACATGACATCCAAGGATCAACATGATATCTTTTTGTACAAAATTATGGGTTGACCTCGTGTTAACTAGCACTTCGACTTGCTACTGGTAAATCCTTCATTTGATTCACATGGAGTTTGAAAAGGACACCCCCATAAGAGCATGAAATGTGATTTCAAGTCCTCGATCCATTTTTTCATCCATTTTTTTCACGATTTAGATTGGTTCATCCTCACTTTTTTATTCGCTCTCACAAACTATGTACATCTTAAGGGTATTGCATTTGTGCACTAAACTTCACTTTTTATCACAATTGTAACACTACCCTTTCTTGCATCTATCCGCCATTTGGGACTTGAAAATAAATTCATTTTTTTTGGGAATCAAATTTAGGCTTCACACCCCTTCTTTGCCTTGAGTGGGCATTTCGGGCCTATTAGGGGGGTCGGGTAGGCCTCTTTACATATAAGGACCTTTCCAAACACTTTCACAATTCAATCCTTCACATAGCATTCCTCTAAGGTCTGAGGGTCAAGAGCCATGAGCTTAACTCTAATTTCTTGTTTTAGACATCTCATGAATACATCAACCAAAACGGGTTCAAACCAGTCACTGCACATAGTGCTAAGGTCCTCAAACTCCGCTTGTTATTCTTGAATGAACCCTTTTTACTTTAAGTTTTTTTCAAGAGTTTTCTTTCGAATTCTATCCAAGTAGAGGTGTCACAACATTGCTTACGCCAATAGAACCACATAAAGGCTTCTTCACCTTTGAGGTGCGCAGGGTATTGATTGATTTACATAGTAATGATTCATTTTGTACATCCAATCATGGTGATCTTTCTTCGAGAAAGTAAAAAAAAAAAGAATCTTGACAGGGTGAGGGAGAGAGAATGGGTAAGGCTAAATTGAATGAATAGGTTCTAAATTGGTTTGGTGGGGTTAAGGGAAGGGTTGGACGACTTATTGAGACTTGACATACTACTTCAGAGGTTGGTTCAGCTGGGGAAGGTAAGTGCTTCACAATTTGGGCTTGAGAAGGTTGAAACCATCGTAGGGTTGGTGTTGACAGCACCGGTTCGAGGTGGGCCTTGGTTGTAGCCTTACTTAGGAAAATAGGATCAACTCACTCAAAGAGAGAAGGGAGTAGCCCTTGAGAGAGAGAATCTAGTCAGGGGATATATTTCTTGTACCGTGGCCTGGTTGTTATGCTGAATCTATTAGGCCAATGAAATACACTTCTTTAAAAAAAAGAAAAGATTTTAAGAGCTTCACTATCCCAAGATATGAGATAGCGACACACCATTTTGGCGGAGTGTCCATGGTGACACGAGCGATAATGTGCATATATGATTCTTGGGCGGTCATTATTCTAAAATGTATAATAGTTTGGTATTTTAAATATTAAAATATCAAATATATCTCCTATTGATCAAAAAATTAAAAGAATTCGTTTACCCATGTCCCATATTTTAAAAGTTTTGGAACTTGCATGTTGAACTGCATTCCATGTCCTCCAAGTCGCCAATCTTTGTGACAGATCCCAAGCTGCCATCAAATGACCGAGAGATCCTCTCACAAAAAAGGCCATAATTCAGAGTTCCATTATACGACTGCTGATACTCAAGAAAACAATACTAGGGCAGGTAAGTGGACCCCAAAGGATTGCGGTTGGCTTGCCCACGCTAGGCTGGTTAAGCTTCATAGTAAGCTCCAGTCAGTTCGAGGTTGGGACGAGTTAAGCTCAACCTGAGCACATAACGATCTGAGCTCGAGCTAGTTTCCTAAAAAGAAATACTTTTTTCTTTCTTTCTGATAAAGATACAATTTGCACACCAGAACCCTCCTCTTTCCAAGACGCAAATGCGAACTAACTATTCTACATCATAGTTAGCAATACGTGAAATGACAAACGACCGTTAAATATTGAATATGTTATTTGAAATGTTTTGGCATTTAAAAAGGTGATAAGAAAAATAGCATAGAAACTTTAGTTTCAGAGAAATCAGCAAACAATATACACGGGTTTAATTCATCAATGCTATAAAAAAGGGTCAAAAAGACATAAATAAATATAGGGAAAGGGGACCATACAAGGAAATGAAGGTCCAAAATCTACAACCAATGATGATCGGCTGCCTCTCCTTCTCCAATGTTTGAGCATTTCACGGATCAGACCTTATATATTTGTTCTTTATAATTTATTTTCTAAGAAATATGCATTACATGAAGACTTTATGACATCTAGACATGTTATTTGAAACTAAACTGCTCACAATGCATAATACAAAGTATTGTAGTCCGTTGATTTTTAGCCCTTTCAAAAAAGACAAATAAATATCAAAATTTCATAATCTTTCTTACTAAATGAATGATAAAAATTTAATGTGTAAAGTCCAATTGATGAAAAACTTGATCGCTAGAGAATGAATGACTTCAATCTATCATCGGTTGTAGGTTTTGGACCTTATATATAAGAAAACTAGAATATATGTATACCAACAAACTATGTTTACTGGTATGAACCAGATCAGACGGCTCCTGTATTGACCTTTCTTTCTCCTTCCCTTCTTTTTCCTGCCGGACGTGCACATCCAGGAACTTGGGATCCTGCTGGGGAGGCCGTCCGACGGGGAGGCGGAAGAAGGGGGCGGTGGTGGGAGGGGAAGGGGAAAGATGGACAACACACAAGAGCGGTTCGATCTTATCTAAAGATCCCATCTAATTGGATCAATAATTGAGTTTTTATGAAAAATAATTTTTCTAAAGATAAATTTCCCTGTAATAAACGTTTCCCTTGAAAGAACAAATTTATTTGCGTTTTCTTTGAAAAGAGAGTTTCATTGCATGTTTTACATTTACAAAGTTTTATTGGAAAAGAAGTATTCTAAACGGAATTTTGCTAACTATGCTCTACGTTATGGTGTGCGTACGTAAGTGTCTATTATTTTACTGTCAATATACAAGAGCCAAGCTGAGAGCCTCACGGGCTCTTATAACCTTCACAAGCAGCTCGGCCAGAGCTTGGCTCACCGAACTAAAAAAAGAGAGCCCGACGAGATATTGACCAGCAGAGTCGAGTTTGAATCACGTCTGGTACCTTTAGAAGAAGAGGATGCTGGCAAAGTTGCCCAAATGAGGGGGCTGTCGTAATATTGTAATAATATTGCCTGAATTGTGACAATTCCAAGAAGAGAAAAAATTGATTTCCAGAGATTATCAGTAAAAAATACGGCAAGCAGCAGAAGCAATAAAAACACTCTGTTCATGAATCAAAATCTCTCTCTCTCTCTCTCTCTCTCTCTCTCTCTCTCTTGAGTCTTTTGGGAGGATGTTCTATTCATCGCCCATGTTGAACGACATCTTGTTTATCTTCTACTGCTTCCTAATGTTACCGATTGTTGGTGTAGCCTACCCTGGTTCGGGCCGGCTTGCCATCCTCATGGTGCTCGTTGGAGCTCTTGTATGGGCAAAGTGCCACATCCTTGTGCGTAGGAAAGAAAGGCTTGCTTTGTGCTTGGAATGAAATGCTTCCTTCTCTAGATGTTCATCGCCAGCTTCCTGCAGGGTCGTCACACAATTTCACGCACCTTTTGTAATTTTGGCTCATATATTATCAACATGGAATGACAATACTCTTTGTTTTTTCCCACTTTTAATTGCATGTAAGAGTTGCTTGGTTCAATTCTCTCCAATGTATAGACTGAGTTCTCGCTTAGTTGGGAGCCATCATTTCTGTGTTTCGGCTTGGTAAACTTGACGAAAGCATAGCCTTTAATTTCTTGACCACTAAGAGTGTTTATGCTGTGAAAAAGGCTGCTGCTGGTATGTTCTAAACCTTAATGTTGGTACTTAATTTGATACAAACTTCCAATATTGCAGCGTTTATACCTTTCATGGTGGTTTGATACTGAAGAGTGGATAATGAGAAAAGTATAATGTGCCAAATAGAAGCTTGCTTGAGATTGAACAATAGTGCTTGTGTTTCTAGCCTCTTTAATCACACGCTTGCTTCAAATGCTCTTGCTAAATTTACTATTTCATTTGCTAAAGATGGAAGGTGATCAGATGCAGCAGCACGCTAAAAGTGTGCAATCACATCCTCCCTCCTGTGTTATAGCAGCCTCAAGCATCTTGTGCCAGTACATTTATGCACAGAGATTTGGCTAGCCTGGATAGTATTAGTTATTAGGTTGCATTCATGAGCTATACGTCTAGGTTCAAACCAACCCAAATCCAAGCATCATGATTCCACCATACTCCTGCATTCTTTTTTTCTTTTTGCTTCTTTCCTCTGACAAAGATAGGGGTTACTGCTATGGCTGCTCCAGCTAGAGTGAAATTTAACTCAGCAGCATGCAGGGAATAGAGACATACACTAGGCAAGACTCTATTTAACCAGACTGGGTCTGGGCCACAGGAGTTGCTGCTGTTGTACAACTGAAAGGCCCGGCTGCTGCATTCAGTTGAAGAAGCCTTGAATGGAAAACATGGACTCCTAACTATTTTTGGACAGCTAGATGAAGGTCCATACGTACACAATCATCTGATGCAGCCGCATTTGTGCTATCAGAGCGCAAGGGACTCTAATGGTGGTAGCGTACCGTTGAATTTTATGTACTCCTGGAAACGCTTCTTGAGTGCCTGTCCTTCTGTGTGTCATGTCTTATCAATTTTCCGTAGTACTGGCTCAACTCAATGTGTTGTATCTCTTCAAATACTATTCGGTATTGATTCTGGAATAACTTGGGAGTACCGCAGATCCCACCTTTTGTGTCTTCGTACGCTACTATGCAGTGAAAAAATCTCAGGTGCAAACTTTAGTTGCTCACGCGGAACCTTTTTTATATTTTATCGGAAGGAAGAAAAAATGTATGCTCAAGCTGATCCTCAAACACTTCATTATGCAAAGTTAATGAAAAGATACCCAAATCCAATCGTAAAGATGGATGGAAATGGATTAGCCACATGCGTTTTGAAGGAAACATGCATTGGAATGAGTCGCCTGATTAATGTAAACTCTCGTGGTTCAATTCATGAAATTTTGACACATTGTTGGCTGTTGATTTAATTTGCTGTATTCTTAAATAATAACCTGCTTATAGATTGCATTCACATGATTCAAAACATGAGACCCGACCACCGAGGGTGGTATCCCATATATATATATATATATATAAATATATATATATATATTGTTACAATGCTCTGAATGTTCCAAAATCATAGTTGTAGGTTTCAATCAAATCATATAGATGTACATAGTTTTTATTTTGCAGGAATCATGCTTCATATCATATTTTTTTAACATCAAAATAGGTTTTTTCAAGTCATAAAATTTTGATACATTGTAAGGTCCTAAAAAACCTACATTTATGCGCTAATCACATGATCCAAAACTTGTTAAAAAATCTAAATAATGTTTGTAGATCATATCTATAGGGTCACAACAAAAAAAAAAGTTAAAGAAATTTGAAAATTTAAAGCTTCTGTTATTAGGTGCGAGTAGGTGCTCTGGGAGCACCCTATCATTGCTTATATATATATATATATATATATATATATATATATATATATATATATATATATATATATATATATATATATATATATATATATATATATATCTTTTTTAGTAGAAAAAAAAATTGAATCATGTGAATGCCACCTATATATATGTTTTTCAAGATATTTAAAAATCAATGGCCGACAATGTACCAAAATTTCAAAACCTAAAAAAGTTTATTTTTATGTCCAAAAATCATGATCCAAGGCACGATTCTTGTCAAATAAACTATATATGTTGAATGCATCTATGAATAGGTACTCTCGAAGCACCATAGCGTAACTAATATTTGCTGCTATTAAAGACACAAAACTATTGAGCTAAAAGTCATAGGTTCAGGCTTTATCAACGCAATCTAGCCACATAGATGTATTTATTATGGTTTGTTGGCTAAAGATCAAACCTTGTATCATGTTTTTTCAATGTAAATGAGTTTTGGAGTTGTGAAATTTTAATGCAATGTGGGCCATTGCCGGCTTGCAAGTCATGATCAAATTATTCAAAATCTAAAAATACATAAGGTCCCATCTAGGAAAAAAATCTAAAAAATATGAAAACAAGGTTTTTATACTCAATAGTTTTGTGCCTTCAATATATAGCACCAAATATTTACCTCATAAAAACCACCCTAAACCGTTCTATTAGGTGGTTTCATCAACAAAAAAAAGTTAAAGAAATTTGAAAATCTAAAGCTTCTATTAGGTGGGAGTAGGTGCTCCGGGAGTACCCTATCATTGCTTATATATATATATATACACACACATGTCTTTTTTAGTAGAAACAAAATTTGATTCATGTGAATGCCACCTATATATAGTTTTTTAAGATATTTAAAAATCAATGGCCGACAATGTACCAAAATTTCAAAACCTAAAAAACTTTATTTTTGTGTCCAAAAATCATGATCCAAAGCATGATTCCTGTCAAATAAACTATGTTGAATGCATCTATGAAGGCAGATTTAGAAGATGTAACTTACACATGATTTTTACAAGGTGGGAGTAGGTACTCTCGAAGCACCATAGCATTACTAATATTTGCTGCTATTAAAGACACAAAACTAATGAGCTAAAAGTCATAGGTTCTGTTTGTCAGTGTTGCTTCTTACTACTGTTCTGAAATATTACTGTGTGTATGTTCTGCCAATACACATAGGTGCTACCAATCTTTATCAATCGACAAATGGGGTTTAGGGTTTAGGGTTTAGGACCATAGCATTACTAATATTTGCTGCTATTAAAGACACAAAACTAATGAGCTAAAAGTCATAGGTTCAGGCTTTATCAACGCAATCTAGCCACATAGATGTGTTTATTATGGTTTGTTGGCTAAAGATCAAACATTGTATCATATTTTTTCAATCTGAAAATGAGTTTTGGAGTTGTGAAATTTTAATGCAATGTGGGCCATTACCTACTTGCATGTCATGATCAAATTATTCAAAATCTAAAAATACATAAGGTCCCATCTATGAAAAAAAATCAAAAAATATGAAAACAAGGTTTTTATATGCCTTCAATATATAGCACCAAATATTTATTTCATAAAAACCACCCTAAACCCTTCTATTAGGTGGTTTCAACAACAAAAAAAGTTAAAGAAATTTGAGAATCTAAAGCTTCTATTAGGTGAGAGTAGGTGCTCCTGCACCCTATCATTGCTTATATATATATATATATATATATATATATATATATATATATATATATATATATATATATATATATATATATATATATATATATATATATATATGTCTTTTTTAGTAGAAACACATTTTGAATCATGTGAATGCCACCTATATATAGGTTTTTTAAGATATTTAAAAATCAATGGCCGACAATGTACCAAAATTTCAAAACCTAAAAAACTTTATTTTTGTGTCCAAAAATCATGATCCAAAGCCGAATTCCTGTCAAATAAACTATGTTGAATGCATCTATGAAGTCAGATTCAGAAGATGTAACTTACACATGGTTTTTACAAGGTGGGAGTAGGTACTCCCGAAGCACCATAGCATTATTAATATTTGCTGCTATTAAAGACACAAAACTATTGAGCTAAAAGTCATAGGTTCAGGCTTTATCAACGCAATCTAGCCACATAGATGTGTTCATTATGGTTTGTTGGCTAAAGATCAAACCTTGTGTCATGTTTTTTCAATCTGAAAATGAGTTTTGGAGTTGTGAAATTTTAATGCAATGTGGGCCATTGCCTGCTTGCATGTCATGATCACATTATTCAAAATCTAAAAATACATAAGGTCCCATCTATGAAAAAAATAAAAAAATTTTGAAAACAAGGTTTTTATACTCAATTGTGCCTTCAATATATAGCACCAAATATTTACCTCATAAAAACCACCCTAAACACTTCTAAAAAACACAACTGCATATGTTTTTAATTTGTTTAATCCTAACATGTAGATGTGTTCATTTTATTATTTAATAAAACCCATAAAACCATACTTTGGATCCAATCTATTCAATGAGAAATCTCTGCACACCAGAGGCATGGGGGACCAAAAAATTAATTTTCTCCCAACAATCCCAATCTCTGCACAAGATTCTATCATCACCAATAATCTAGCTTGCTGCCAAAATGTTAATTTCCTGTATGACTCCGATAGTAAACCCCATTGACCATCTCTGAATAAAAATGTAATAGAGGTTGATCTTAACCCAGCCCCTCCAGAGGTCGGTGCCAACAATTAAACTCATGTCAAGCCATAGCAATTGGGTGAATGGAGCTCCCGAGCACACGCAAAACATGTATTCTGGTCATCTGGTTGCAGTCTAAATGAACAGTAGAAGGTTGTTTTCCACCCAATCCCAAACACTTGACTGTTGTGAAGCTGCCAGATGCACCATATTAAGGTCTGAAATGATATAATCCAGTTGTCATTAAATCATTTATTGGCCCACCTTTGAAATTCCTGCAACCAGGTAAGGTGGGGACGTGGTTAGGTGTTCTGACCGAGTACGTAGCTTAGTGTTCGGTTCATTTTTAGGTGCCGCATGCTTTTGTGGGGACCTGAAATTGGCTGACCGAGGTTAATGGCAGAACGCCGTTAACTATGCTTAAAAAGAAAAAGAAAAAGGGCAAGGCATGCCATTATGTTCTACCTTCGGTTCCGTTCCTTTACTCTCGATCTTCCTCTTTCCCGCCACCTCTTTTCTCTCTCTCGATCCCCCTCAACCTTCTCTCGATCTTCCTTTCTGTGCACTCTGTCACGCGAAACCATCTCTCTTTGTGGCTCGAACGACTCTCTTGCAAGCTGTAGACTAATCTGGCTTTGTGGCTCAAACGACTCCGTTGCAAGCTGTGGACTCATCTCGCTTTGTGGCTTGAACGACTCCCTTGCAAGCTGGTGTCAACGTTTATTAGCGTTATTATTTTTACTGTATTACCAATTGTAACGTCACCTAAGTTTAGGTGTAAATCAGGACGTTTTCCATGTATACCAGGAAAGTCGATCCTCTCAATTGGAGATATCGACTTTCCATTTGTAACCAATCTGCTTGATTTAAGGAAATTCAAATCAAGCATATTTATATATACCTGTCTTATTAAAAAGTAATACCCAAAATACTGAAAAAGGTTTTTTCTCTCATCATTGTCTCTGCACTTCTACCAGGATATCATCTTTATCAAGGTATCAGAGCCTCTACTTTGATTTGCCCTTCCATTCAGATTGATCTACTTTCTAATTTGTGGGTTGCAACAAACTCTTTTCTGAATCAGCCCTTCGTCCTGCTAGCTACAATATGCATCCATCGTTTTCTGGTTTCTGCATAACCTTTCTGGTCTCGCTGATGTCATCAGACTCTTGCAAAACGATGAGTTCTCTGGTCAGAGTTCAGAGCAGAAACCTTGGTGTTGCAGCAAAATCTTTTTCAGGTCATTGCATTTCTGCAAAACCAAGTTTTCTGATCCTCAGACTATAGCCCAGCCTCTGTCCCGCAGAGCCTGCTATTTCCTGTTTTTTGATCAACAGCATCTCATCAAACCTACGTGGTCGTGTGACTCCTCGCTGATAACAACAACAGTTCTGATATGTTCGGGAATGGGTTGACATTCAATGCCATGTTGATGTCAAACCCATTCCTTATTCACTACTTCGACAACCTGGGAAATTCGTTGGTCTCTCAACAACTCACCAGTGATAACTATTTCATGCGGAGTAGAGCAAGGGTTATGGCATTGAGTGCCAAGAACAAGTTGGGCTTTGTCAATGGAACCATTACTAAGCTTGATTTATCTTCAAACAATGCTGCTACATGAGAACATTGCAACAACATGATGCTGTCATGGATACTTAACTCGATGCATAAAGATCTCTTAACTCGATGCATAAAGATCTCGCATTGAGTGTCATCTATGCAGAGTCCTCTTGAGGTCTTGGCAGAACTCCAAAAACACTTTTCTCAATCAAATGCTCCAGGATCTACCAGATCAAATAAGATATTATCAACTTAAGACAAACTCAATCCTCGATGGCAGCATATTTCACTAGGATGAAAGGCATGTGGGATGAGATGTCTACATATGTTATCATCCTACTATGCACTTGTAGAGCCATGAGAATCATCCAAGAGCTCCAACAATGAGAGAAACTCGTGCAATTCTTGATGGAACTCAATGATAACTATAATGCCATCTGAAGCTGGCTACTCCTGATCATGAGCCCATTGTCAACTATCTCTAAGGCATAAGCCTTGATAGTACAAGAATAGAGACAACAAGATCTTTGAGTTACATCCACCCATGACTCAGTTGTTGTTGCCATGGATAGAGGTAGACAATTTGTAAAAACAGACTTCTCAAAGGCACCCCAGGGATGCACTCGACCCAAGTGCGATCATTGTGGGAGATTGGGTCATCTCAAAGCTTGTTTCTATCACCTTCATAGTTTTCCTATTTGACCAAGGAACACTCCCAACACTCATTCTAGCGGCTAAGCTAGCGCAAATGCATGTGTTGCAATGCTTGAACCCGAAAAGTCGAACCCAAGTTCTAATGTTCCTTAATTTACTCGGGAGCAATATAACAAAATCATAGCTATTGTCAATTTAGGTAACCAAACTCTATCACCCATGGCTAACCTCGCTGGTAACATAACTAATTTTTCAGTTTGTTTATCTATATCTCAATATTGGATTATCAATTCAGGTGCAACTGACCACATTGCCGATTTATTGTCTACCATTATGTCTCCCGGAGCTATCTCCCACCCTCTCATCGGTCTCTCAACCGGTTCTTCCATCCTTGAAACACACATCGAAAGTGTTATGTTGTCCATAGAAATTACCTTGAACAACGTTTTATGTGTTTCTCAATTTTACTTTAATCTTCTTTCAGTTAGCAAATTAATTCATGATTTACAATGTGAGATTATATTCAAAGATGATTATGGTTTTTTTCAAGACCTACACTCGAAGAAGAAGATTGAAGCGGGTAGGCTGCAGGGCAACCTCTACATTCTTAAGATTGATGGTACTCATGTTTTTAATGTTTCATCAACTTCTTCTCTTTGGCATCATAGACTTGGACATTTGTCAAACTCTCGATTATAAGTTCTTATTAATTCTAATAAAGTGCATGAGCATATACCAAATGACCCTTGTGCTATTTGTTATAAATCCAAACAAACTAGATTACCTTTTTGACAAAGTTTAATCTCCACATCTAAATCATTGGAATTAATCCATTATGACATATGGGGAGCATACCTAACTTTATCCATGTCAGTGCCCAATATTTCTTGACCAAAGTGGATGATTATAGTTGTTGTACATGGGTATAACTCATGAGACATAAATCTAAAACTTTTAATGTTATTAAAAATTTTATTGTGATGGTTGAAATCCAATTTTGTACTAATATTTTAAGTATCCATTCAGATAATGATACTGAATTTTTCTCTAACGATATGATTACATATCTTAGATGAAAAAGCATCAACCATCAAAATAGTTGTGTGGTGACTCCACAACAAAACAAGGTAGTTGAACGAAAACAGAAATTTGTTAAATGTGGCTCATGCTTTTTGTTTCCAAACTGATTTACTAATCAATTTTTGGGGGAATGCATTCTCACTACAACATACCTCATAAATCATCTCACATTAAAACCATTGATGGGTAAAATGCCATATGAGGTATTGCACAACAAAACACCTCCTTGCGATCAATTAAAGGTTTTTAGATGCCTATGTTACGCTTGTAACATCTATCATACCCAGAAGTTTGATAATCGTGCTAAAGAGTGTGTGTTTGTGGGATATTTGTATGGTCAAGTTGGGTATAAAGAGTATGATCTCGAGTTGTATAAATTTTTTGTTAGTAAAGATGTCAAATTTTATGAAAACATTTTTCCATTTTGAGATCATAGTCTTCCTCACAATGATGACATTAGTATATTGCCCATTCTCATTTTTGAGTCATAAGAGCTTCCACTTCAAACCGAAAGGTCTGAGTCAGTTATAGCCATATCTAATGGTTCACAAATCCCAGCCTCTTCACCCTCCATGAGTTTTCCTACATAAGACACCATTGATATACCTCAGGCCATTTCCTCAAGTCATGCATATAAACCAACTCTTATCCAAAAATACGAGAGTTTGTCACCCACCATCATATCTCAAAGATTTTAGATGTTACTCAGCAGCTCCCATACTTCAATTAGATGATTCGAGCAACGCATCTCCAAGCACTAGTCATCCTCTATGTCATTTCTTTTCTTGCATGTTTTCTCATAATCACTGAGTTTTCTTAGCAGCCATCACTACAAGTTTAGAACATAAAACCTTTCTTCAAGTCATGCAACACAAACATTGGCGTGATGCTATGGTCAGTGAAATCATCGCAAATTGATTTACTTGAAGGAAAACAACCAGTGGGATGCAAATACAACAACAACAACAACTACGCCTTCATCCCAAAACAATTAGGGTGAGCGATATGAACCAAAAAAGAAATTCATTTTGGGTCTTCCACATGAATCCTTTTCCTCCAATCATTTCTATCCAATGCCATGTCCTCGGTGAGGTTCAAAGCATTCATATCCTTTCCTATTATCTCCATCCAAGTCTTCCTAGGCCTACCCTGACCTCTTTTAACTAATATATTTTCCCATTTCTCAAACCTTCTAACTGGAGCATCATTAGGCCTTCGCCGAATATGTCCAAACCACCGTAAACGATTCTCTCTCATCTTATTTTCAATGGGTGCAACGCCTACCTTCTTACGTATCTCCTCGTTCCGAATTTTATCTTTCATTGTATTTACACGCATCCATCTAAGCATCCGCATCTCAGCTACACTCATTTTTTGAATATGATGTCTCTTGGCAGCCCAACATTCCGTACCATATAGTAAAGCAGGTCTAATAGTCGTCCTATAAAACTTTCCCTTCAACCGCAATGGCATTCTACGATCGCACAGCACTCCAGTTGCACTTTATCATTTCATCCACCCAACCTTTATCCTATGATTTACATCTCCATCAATTTCTCCATACTTTTGAATGATGGATCCCAAATATTTGAAATAATCATTCACTGGTATTTCTTGCTCACCAAGCTTCACTACACTCCCATCACTACTTTGTTGCTTACTAAACCGGCATTCCATATATTCAGTCTTATTCTTACTCAACTTAAAACCTCTAGCTTCCAATGTCTGTCTCCATAATTCTAACTTAGCATTAACCCCAGCTCTAGACTCATCAATCAAAACAATATCATCAGCAAACAACATACACCACAGTACATTTTCTTGAATTGATCTCGTAAGCTCATCCATCACTATCACAAATAGGAAAGGGCTTAAAGCAGATCCTTGATGTAACCCAACCGTTATCAGAAAATTGGTTGTCACCCCTCCACAAGTGCGGACATTGGTTACTACACCCAACCAGTGGGATGCAAATGCGTCTATAAAATCAAATATTGATTTGATGGCTATGTCAAACGGTATAAGGTGTAGCTGGTCACAAAGGAACACATAGATCAAGTGACTTGATTATAATGAGACATATACCCTAGTAGCTAAACTTGTTATAGTCAGATGCCTCATTGTTGTTATTGCCGTTCACAATTGGCATTTATATCAAGTTGATGTCAACAATGTGTTTCTCCACGGTGATTTGAATAAAGAGGTATACATGAAATTGCCTCCTAGTTTTTTCAGTAAGGGGGCACATCGAGTTCGTCGCTTCAAGAAATCTCTTCGTGGTCTTAAACAGTCTTCAATAAATTGGTTTGCCAAACTATCTTCATACTTGAAACAAATCGGATTTGTCCAATCCAAAGAGGACTACTCATTGTTTTCTCGAACCAGAAAGCAGAATCAATTATTCTTGCTAGTATACGTTGATGACATTATTATAGTCGGCAACGATTTCACCGAAATTAAATAACTCAAACATGACTTCAATATTCGGTTTTGTATCAAAGATCTTGGTCTCCTTAAGTACTTCCTTGACATTGAAGTGGCCTGATCCAAGAAAGGTATATTTTTATCTCAACAAAAATATGCTTTAGATATATTAGAGGATATGGGATATTTGAGAACTAGACCGTGCAATTCTCCCATGAAGTAGCACCTCATACTTGACAATGAGGGTGGTAATGCCCTCTAACTATCCAAGCATATATCGTTGCCAAATTAGATGTCTCATCTATCTTACCATCACATGGCCAGATATCTTATTTGCAATTCATATTTTGAGTTAATTCCTCAGCCAGCCGCACACTCCCTACTTGGATGTAGCTTATTGAATCTTACAGTATGTTAAAGCTACTCCTGGACATGGTCTACTCATGAATGCAGCCAGCTCCTTAGACATTATTGGGTATTGTGATTCGGATTGGGCCTCATGCCCAATGACCCGCAGATCCACATCTAGCTATTGTATCATGATTGGGTCTAATCCATTTTTTTGGAAATCAAAGAAACAATCCACACGATCTTTCGTTCTTCTGCAGATGCCGAGTATTGATCTATGGCTCTGGCAAGCTGCGAACTTACTTGGGTGAAATACTTATTGACAGATCTTGGAATCCCCCATCCTCAACATATGATTATATATTGTAACAATTAGGCGTCTCTTCACATTGCTGCAACCCAGTCTATCGTGAACGTACAAAACATATTGAGTTAGGCAACCATCTTATCCGAGAAAAGATTCAAAGTGGTTTTGTTCCTACTGATTCTAAAGTTGCAGATATATTTACCAAGACATTGGGTAGTGATCAACTTTCCATCTTAAAATTTAAGTTGAGCATGCTTGACCCGCACGCTCCAACTTGAGGGGGCATATTAGCATTATTTTTTTACTGTTTTACCTTTTGTAATGTCATGTAAATTTACATGTATATCAGGAAAGTCGATCCTCTCATTTGGAGATATCGGCTTTCCATTTGTAACCAATATACTTGATTTAAGGAAATTCAAATCAATAATATTTATATATACCTGTACCCTGCTTTATTGAAAAGTAATACCGAAAAGATATATATATATATATATATATATATATATATATATATATATATATATATATAGAGAGAGAGAGAGAGAGAGAGAGAGAGAGAGAGAGAGAGAGAGATTTTCTATCATCGTCTCGGCACTTCTATCAGGCTATCATCTTTATCAATGTTGGTGTTCTGTACGTAGAAAACAAAACATTGATTTTAAGTTGATTTTGCAGGTGACTATATAACCTTCTATTTAGTTTAACCAATCGAATATGTTTTTCTATTTAATATTGAAAATTTGTTTAATGTAACCAAAACTAGTTGATTGAAAAACCGGTGCACAATGGGGAGCGACACTCCTTTTTAGCAGATTGTAAAACAAATCCTGTAGCAACTCAAGCCAAGACCACGAGATGCTCTCACTTATTCAGCGACACTACTTTGGACCAACAACTAGCGACACTCATCTTGCATTATAGTAGTACAACTAGCGACACTGATGGTCAATGTGCAGTACCAATCATATAGTAACTCTCGAAAAGCAATATTGAGACACTCTTTACATTAGTGACAGTCACTTATTAATTGGTGATACTCCATCTCTATTGGGTTTATATTGAAAATATCTATTTAAGTTGCTAATGAAATTACTATTTAGTGGGTAGTGAAAAATGCTACACATTGCTACTAAAATCACTATTTCAAATTCTCTACTTCATTTACTTTTGAACGTCTGTTTTGGTTTGTCCTTTTCCCATGAAAAAATGAAATTGCAATAGTAGCATCATGCGTACTAGAGTCATTCAGGCATTAGGCTAATGTCCATTATTTACTTGCATTAGGGAAAAGCTAATGTCCATATTGGCCTTTGCCTCTTTGAAATGGGTCGAGAAAACCATGGTGCTATGAAGCGAAAGGTACAAGAAACTGGACATATATCACAAAGAGCATTATTTCAAAGCCAACTACATGGAATATTGAAAATAGATGATATAATTAAAATTTTTAAAAAATAGAGAAAGACTGAATATTAAAGAGGCAAAGGGCAATGAAGAGCGTGGTTTTGGGAAACAGGTTGATACCACATGTTCTTTTGTCAACAAAAAGGAGCTGGCAAAAATGCCAATTTGGATTCGTTATTCTACAAGGCTAATAGAAAGAACTAAAAAACCATTTTTATGATCCTTATAAAGAGACGATTGCAGAGAGAAAGGAAAAAAATACAATATCAAGCTGCATGAAGCCACGGAATGAGCCATCTTATTGATTTCATCAGCAGAGATGAAGAAACTTGATATAAAAGTAATGTTAGTGGGAAACCATTACAAGAATTCTACGGATTAGCGAACGGACGCTATATGACGCTAATTCATCGCAAATCCATCGCTGAACTGTTTAGCAACGACTTAGCGATAGATAGCGTCTGTCACATTTTTTTTGTCGCTAATTAACGACAGAACTGATCTGTCACTACTTCCATCGCTAATTCGCAATGGATTAGCGAATGTCATGATCCGTCTCTAATCCATCGCTAAATAAGCATTGATTTGGTTTTGTGATAGATACATATCTGTCGCTAATCCGTTGCTAAAATTTAACGATGAATACATATCTGTCTCTAATATCTGTTGCCAATTTAGCGATGGATTACATTCCGTCACAAAACATCGACTGATTCAGATTTTAAGACAGATAAATATATGTCCCTAATCTATTGCTAAATTGGTGACATATATTATTTATCGACAAATACCATCGCCATTTTACGACTAAATTTCTTCAAAAAATCCATCGCTGAATATTAGTGATGGATAATATCCGTCGTTAATCCATCACAAAAAATAAATAAAAATAAAACAATTTTGTTTAAAATATAAATATTGAGAAAAAAATTCTCGTTATACAATTTATATAACCTGTGTATAAAAAATACATATACAAAGTAGGTGAAACAAATTTAACACAAGTTATAAGTGAAACAAATTTAACAACCCAGTATAATCCTTGCCAAGTTCTAATTAGTTACAAGTGAACATATACAAAAAGTTTCGTTTGAAACAACAAGTACGTGAAACGAATTCAACACATGAAGCTAATCCTCGTCAAGATTCAGAGCATCATCCTCTTCATTGTCTCGATCTGCCCCTCCATCCATGCCTCCATCAGCTCCTCTACATTGATCATCTCTAGTATCCTACAAGAGAAGCAAAATGTTGGTATTGATAAACAAAATATAATGAAATAAATTATATGTAATGCACCTAATCTAAGGTAATCAAAGTAACATGGCTGAATGACACATACACTAACAATAAAGTGAAGGACATTAACAAAATTCAGAAGTTGTCAAAAAAATTTCATAGTAATGAAATCATGCTTATATGTGTTCTAAGGTTGTCAAAAAACTTTCAGAGTGATTCAATCATGCATATATGTGTTATAAGGCAGTAAAAAAAATCATAGTGATTCAATCATGCACATATGTGTTTTAAGGTTGTAAAACAAAATTTATAGTGATTCAATCATGCATATATGTGTTCTAAGGCTGTCAAAAAAAAATCATACTGATTCAATCATTTATATATTTGTTCTAAGGCTGACAAAATTTTTTTATAGTGATTCAATCATGCAGATATGTGTTCTAAGGTTGTCAAAAAAATGCCATAGTGATTCAAGCATGGATATATGTGTTCTAAGGTTGTCAAAAAAAATTATAGTGATTCAATCATGCATATATGTGTTCTAAGGGTGCCATAAAAATTTTATAGTAATTCAATCATGCATATATGTGTTCAAAAGGTGTCAAAAAAATTATATAGTGATTCAATCATGCATATATGTGTTCTAAGATTGTCAAAAAAAATCATAGCGATTCAATCATGCATATATGTGTTCTAAGGGTGTCATAAAATTTTTATAGTGATTCAATTATGCATATATGTGTTCAAAAGGTGTCAAAAAAAATATAGTGATTCAATCATGCATATATGTGTTATAAGGTTGTTAAAAAATTTTTATAGTGATTCAAACATGCATATATGTGTTCTAAGGTTGTCAAATAAAATTTATAGTGATTCAATTATACATATATGTGGTCTAAAGTTGTAAATTTTTTTTTATAGTGATTCAATCATCCATATATGTGTTCTAAGGGTGTCATAAAAATTTTATAGTGATTCAATCATGCATATATGTGTTCAAAAGGCGTCAAAAAAATTTATAGTGATTCAATCATACATATATGTGGTCTAAGGTTGTCAACAAAATTTCATAGTGATTCAATCATGCATATATATGTTCTAAGGGTGTCAAAAAAAAATCATAGTGATACAATCATGCATATATGTGTTAAGGTTGTCATAAAAATTATTTAGTGATTCAATCATGCATATCTGTGTTATAAAGGTGTCAAAAAAATTTATAGTGATTCAATCATGCATATATGTGTTCTAAGGTTGTCAAATAAGATTTATAGTGATTCATTTATACATAAGGTTGTAAAAAAAAAATTCATAGTGATTCAATCATGCATATATGTGTTCTAAGGTTATCAATTTTTTTTACAGTGTAGTGATTCAATCATGCATATATGTGTTCTAAGGTTGTAAAAAAAATTTTATAGCGATAAAATCATGATTATATGTGTTCTAAGGTTGTCAAAAAAATTTCATAGTGATTCAATCATGCATACATGTGTTCTAATGCTATCAATAAAATTTCATAGTGATTCAATCATGCATATATGTATTCAATCATGTATATATGTATTGAAATCTATTGACATGAAACTAATAACATGAAACTTTAGATATGTATTGAAATAAACATTATATGTACCTGACGAGCACCAGAGTTCATGTTGAAGGTAGACGAAGTTCTTCTGTCCCGAAAAAAGTTGCACAATTCATTATAGACAAGGTTGAGAATGTCCTCATATAAAAAGTCATGCATTGTGTCCTGAAGAAGTTGGCGGACACCATCCCAAGAAATAATAGGGTCAATCGAACGCTCGGAGTTAATGTTGGCGGGAGAACTCTGAGAGCCCTGGCTGCAAGAAGCAACGACTGCTGTGATGTTCATATTACTCCCAAACCCGAACACATGACCTTTTTTGGATTCACCGGTTGCAGTCACACATGCTGCAGGATCAAAAGGCGGATGCTGAGTGAAGTCATCGCCATATCGCTCAATCATCTGCTCCTCGTACGACTCATACAAAGTAATGATTACAGTATGAATTAAGAATTATAATGTTTATGATAATGTAATTCATGGTAACTTGTATATTACAATATTTATTAATACAATAAATACATATCATTGTCGCTCTCACTTTCTCTGATACGAACTCTCACGTGATTTTACGTTTATGCGTTTCAACAAACACATCCTTAGAAGACAAATGGCCTCTTTTTTCGGCTTCCTACAAGGTTAAATGATAAAAAAATCAATTAAAAAGTATGCAAAAATACTTATAAATTTGACAATATATATATATATATATATTAATGAGTTACCATTATCTTCTGGTGACTCCCAAAAGTCCTAGAACCACCTGTGTGTAGATGGATATCGGGCATCTTCACTCGATTTTGTGTAGCCATTGCTGAGCGATTTCAAAATTCATGGCTCGCCCACTTGTTGCACATTGCATCCCAATAATCTGACCTGATAGTAAAAGGGCCATGGCACTTCCACTGTAGTGGGTCATCTATCCCAACACGGCTTTCTTCAATGCATCAATCTAAAAGATTTGTATCCTTCATGCAGTACGAACATGCCAACCTCCCATGTATACTCCAACTAAATAACATACCATATGTAGGGAAGTCACTAATTGTCCATAAACAACAACCTTCATATTGAAGTTTTATTTTTTGTGGGCATCATACGTGAGAACACCATCATCCCATAATATTTTCAATTCATTAATCAATGACCTTAAATATATATCAAGATTTTAGCTCAGAAACGTTGGATCAAGGATCAATAGAGACAAGAAAAAAATTTGACGCTTCATACACAAGCTTGGAGGAAGGTTGTATGGGGTGACAAATACCGGCCAACACGAGTATGTGCCCAAATGGATTAAATCCATCTGTACATAAACCGAGCCTAACATTTCTCACTTCCATTGTGAAGGTCTGATGAGTACAATCAAAGTGCTTCTAAGCTTCCACGTCAATAGGATGTGTGATCTTGTCTGCATCATGTCAAACTTTATTTGCATGTCATCTCATGTGTGAAGTTGTCCTCGAAGATATATACAGACGTTGCAATCTAGGGGTGAGAGGGAAGTAGTGGAGTGACTTGTATGGCACTTCTTTTGACCTCGTGCTAGCATTGCCCCTTATTTTTGGCTTGAACTAAGGATGCCCACATGACAGACATGATATGCTATTTTCTTGATCTTTGAAATATAACATGCAGTAATTTGGATAAGCATCTATCTTTTGATACCTCATACCTAGAGCGTTGACCATAACCTTCGCACGATAAAAAATTTGTGGCAATTTCTCATCTTTGGACAATATACTCTTCACAATAGAGCACAGACGATCAAAACATGATTGACTCATATTATACTTTAACTTCAAATTCAGTAGTTGAAGAACTGCAGACAAGATAGTATGACTCTCATAACCATTCTATAGTGGTTTCATCAACATCTCTAAGTAATAAAATCTACTAGTCGCATTGTTTGTTGCTTTTTCCTCTACCCTAGTTGGTACATCACTAGAACCCATAGCAGAACTCAGTTCTAGTCTTACGACATCAAATATCAAATCTATATATAGATTATTGTGCACCCCATCCACCTGTGCATCAAAATTGTTTTAAAATTCTTCACCATAAAGCGTCCAATTCTGATAACCAAGAACAAAACCCTTCCTGTATAGGTGATGTCTAACGCCATTTGGTTCTACAAATTGATTGTTCTTACACATCGTGTAGGGGGCACCTGATTCGACTGGTGGGATCCACTATACTGACACTTGCCATTGCAAATTCAATAACACTATCAACAACATCTATATATTCAAACGACACCTCATTATAAACTATCCTACGGTACATCCATTCACGGTTTGCAACCATTTTGTCCTATGATGTTACAGATATTATCTTAACCAATAAAAAGAGAATTATAATAATGCTATGATGAAGAAAATATCTAATTTATCATGCATTGATGGTGGATGTAATGATTTGATATATATATATATATATATGTATAATAACTTATTTCTTCTTGTTGGTTTGCTATAATTTGCATATTGTAGGTTATAAAGTCTTCATTTTGCTTATTGTTTGTGTTGAGTTGGTTAACATTTTGTTGTGGTTTATAAATCTGTTAAAAATTCTTGTTTGGTGATTGTTGGTGAGCAATTTTTTTGTTTCAGTTAATGCATAAATTTTCTTCCCCTCTCAACCACAAACATGCTTAATATAAAATGCAATTCCATAAACTATTATGCATGCATTGATAATTCAATATTTTTGTGTGTAACACCATCACATCATATTTACACACATCACAAAGATATTTAGAAAGATGAAATCATATTTACAAACCGGATACATTCAATTTAAGCATATTTTTATGATACAATTTTACATTGAATGCATAATCAAATCGAAAATAACTTCATGCAAGCATGGATAGTCATGTCAAATATGTACCTGTAGCAAACACACTCCAATATCTCGCTAACTACTACCATGACTAGCATGAAATCTAAACTACAAAAATAAGAGCACTTATATTCTCATACATTCAAATCATGCTCAACATGATTTTTAAACTCCAGTAAAACAGTCTTAGATATCCACAACTAAGTGAGTATCTAAGCAAGAAAGTGTTGCATCCAAGAAAGTAAATAACATGTGATAAGCTTGTATCACTTACTCACCACGGGTATTTATCTGATTTGCATGCTTTTACATTTGCATTTTTCTTGTTTCTTTTCACATGGTATTTTAAGCCGCATGCGATGCTTAGCATTAAGCATCACACATTTTGCTCTGCTACGCACCTGCAATGACAAAGACTGCCGACTAAAGACAAAGACACAGGCGCCCTGCTTGACGAAAGGGAAACATGACAGGAGTAGAGCCCCCTCTCCCTGTTAGCAGAAGAACCACTCAGCTAGGGGCTTCGCCCTCCCTGCCCGATGAGAAAAGACAACAGCAGAGAGGCAGAGCCCTTGCCAATCGAAAAAACAAAGTGGACAGGGGTGGAGGGGCTCCGCCCTTTGTCGACTGAAAGAACCAAGGACAGGGGGCTCTGCCCCCTACTGACCGAATGAAAACAAAGAAGGAATAGAGGAGGGGTCGAACCCCTCCCTTGTAAACCAAGCAACAAGGAGGGATCTAGGCCCCTCCCTTACGAAGAAGGACAAACGGGTGGGGGTTGAGCCCCTCCCTCAAAACTCAAGAAAAAGAAGACAGGGAGAACAAGGAGGGGGTCTCGACCCCTCCTTTACGAAGAAGGAGAAACGGGAGGGGCTGAGCCCCTCCCTCAAAACCCAAGAAAAAGAAGACAGGGAGGGAACTCGACCCCTACCTGGAGAAAAAGAAGGAACGGGTGGGGCAAGGGCCTTGCCAACACATGTCGAAAACACCCAGGCAGTAGGGGCAAAGCTCCTGCCGACTGGAAGGAATGAGGCAAGGGCTCAAAGCCCTTATTGAAAACTTTGTCACAAGCGGCAGGGGGTGTCTCCCCTGCCGACCTGTCAGAAAAACTGGCAGTGGCTTTAGCCCCTGTCGACCGACCATGGTTTGCCGACAGAGAAGAACGACGAGCCCCTGCTGATGGACAGAAAATAAAGAGAAAGAGAAGGAGAAGGAGAAGAAGTATAAAAAGAATACACAGAAGAAAGAGAGAGGCGGTGAGAGGTTACCTAAAAAGGGGTCAACGAGAGAGAGAGCACCGACGTTAGGTGCAGGCGACAGGCGAGGTGAGTGAGGGTTTGACTATGAGAGTCGAGCGAGGGAGGGGGTTTAGGGTTCGATCGAAGAGGGGATGGCCGACGGTCGGTGGTCGGCGGTGGCACACTGCGACGAGAGAGATGGAGTGAGGGAAGAAGGAGGAGGTGAAGGAGAGAACTCAGGCGATGGGCGGTAGGCGGTGGGCAACGACTTCGTGCGAGGGATGAAACAGAAAGGGAAAGAAAGGGGCTCACATTAGGGTTTTATGGGAAACATAGTGATGGATTAGCGACAGAAACATTCTGTCTCAAACTCCATCGCAAATTAGCGATGACATAGCGACGAAAAATTTCGTCGCTCATCTATCATGAAGTTGCGACGAAGTTTGAGATGAAATGTTTCCATCGCTAATTAGCAACATATTTTAAAACAAAAATTTTCCGCCGCTAATTCTATAACTAATTCCAATTTTAGGAACGACTAGTTTTCTCTAGCTAACCCGTCGCAAATTTGCGACGGATTATTTCTGTCGCAAATTTTCATCGCTAATTAACGTTTTTCTTGTAGTGAACGAAGACATGTATCACCAGGTAATGTTGGTCGAAGAATGAGGAGTAGGACATTCTTCAAAATACAATATGGTAAAAACTATATATATATATATGTTTTAATGTATTCTCTTGCTCAATTAAATAAGAAGGTGAAGATGTTTAAATCTTATGTTAATTTTAAAATTATGACATAACACACTAGTTCTAAGATTGTGTTGGTATTTAGTACGTAGGTGGTATGAGAAACTTCCACTATTTCAAAAGGAGCTTTTAAGAGCTATGCACTTTTGTGATTTTCTGGAACAAAAGCCATGGAGAAGTAGCATGGGTCCATTAAGTGCTTTGTCCAAGTTTTGGAACCATAGTACAAATACATTTTAGTTTTCTAAATTTAAGATGATTATGAGTCTTGAGTACATGGCTTGGATCACTGCATTGAAATGTCATGGTGTAGACACCCAATTTTGGACCGAGATATTTGTCATCTATTTTTTTTTCTCAATGCTTATTTCAATATGATTTTCTTTTTTACCAAAAAAAAAGTTGAAGAGGATGCTTTTAGCTTCCCATCGCATAAAAAATCAGCTCGATCCGGTACCAAGATCAAAATTATGGCCTTAGAAGTTTTCAAGGTTTAACAACAAAATCATTTATTGTTAGTGGACCTTGAATTGTCGTTAGCACTTTCGAACTGCCGTCTTTGATCTAGAATTGTTGTTAAACCTCTCATGTTCTATCGTCTTTGTCTTTCCATTTTTCTGTTGTGTTGTTAGAACATCTTTAACGATACTACAATTGTTTGGCCCGCCTATATATTGTCGTTAACGTCCACCTTTAACGACAAAATCAATTATCATTGACATCTCAATTGATGATAACGTTCATCCTTATTGGCAAAACCTTGACTATTTCAAAATTTGTGTGCCCAAAACCTTCTCATGCCCTTGGACTTTCGAAAATAATTTCAGGTTATTCTCCCCCTTAAATTCCTGCATAAAATTAATAGAATCAACACAGAACAAACAAAACACTTCATCAAGGAATGTCTCAATAGGTCAGCACAGAACAAACAAAACACAATACCTAGATGTCAGTAATAGAATCAACCACAAAAGCAACAACAAAAGAAGGTGATAGGTCATGTCTATGCTACCACAACCGAACAATTAGAAGATAACAAGTAAATATAAGATACCTTGTTAGGTTAAACCTTTTGAGGATGTAATCCGGTATAACTAGTTCATATAAAATTATGAATGTTGACCAAAAAATATGAATCAAATAAATCCCACATAGATTTTTGTTTAACTTAGAGGTTATGGCTACGTATGAATAACATAGGTGCCCCAATGAAAATGTAAAAGTATTTGAGAACAAACTCAGAAAGTGTAAGAGAATTTTGTAAAGAAATGAAAGGAAAGTATCTCGAGTTATTTGGTGGATAACTGTAATCGAATTTTGTAGACAAAATTTCTTTAAAGATGATAGGATGTAAAGTCTGCAAATTTTTTAAAATTTGTAAATAGATAAAAAAGAATTTTTTATGAATTATTCTGGTATTTAGCTTTTAATAAATACAATTTTTTGAAAAAATAATTAGCTAATATTGGTCAATTATTTAACGATTGATTACTGTTAGTATTTCAATATTTATTTAAGCTATTTAATGTTTAATTGAGGACTTACAAGGTTTTGTATATGGTATTGGGATTTGGACGTCAGTGAAGATCCACGAGGATCAACCAACACCAATATAAGTTTGAACTATCTAAATGAACACATGGAATCTAATGGATCTTAAGTTATTCAGAATTGCATCTCTGAATGATATGGGTTAACCCGAATGAATTTTGGTAAGGTTTAGACCCATATCAGGGTTTAAATGAGACATAGAAGAGATTTGGATCTATTTGAGACCCAAATGGATCTCTCTCGAAAGTAGAAAGTATTTTGGATCTATTTGGTTTTCTACTAAGCAAAATGAGTTTTGGATCTATTTTAGACCCAAATGGATTCCACTAAGAAAAATGTATTTTGGATCCACTTAATTGGATCCTATTAGGTAACATGAAAAATTTGGATCCACTTGAATATCCAATTGGATTCTACTAAAGAAATAAGACTTTGGATCTACCTAAGACCCAATTGAATCTCTTCTATGTAAATAAGATTTGGATCCATTCAAGACCCAAATGGATCTCTCTAGTTAGAATATATATACATATTAAAGTGAATTGGATTTGGGTCTAATGAAACCCAAGTGGGTCTCACCAAACCCAAAATCCAAAGCCCATTTGTTTTCCCCCTTAAAATTTAAAATAAAATTCAAACCAAAAGCCAAATCCACTCCCCTCACCCCCCCCCCCTTATTTCCCTCTCTTTAGAAAGAAAAAGGCAAAAATCCCTCACACGACTCATTTGGTTTTTTTTCAAAGTTTCCCGCCATTTTCAAACCAAAATTTTTGGTTTTCCCCTTGTTATTTCTCCCACCCTTTTAACGCACCCCCTCTCGTTATTGCCTCTCTTTTACTCTCTCTCCTCCTTCTTGTGGTTCACTGTGAACCACCGTAAGTAAGACCATCTCTCCCACCGTCTCCCTCACTCACGCTCTTCCGTTACCACCACCACCTTCCATCACCACCACTCTCCCACTATAACCTCCACCACCTTGCTGCTGCCACTACCGTTCGCCACCCCTGCTCCACAGTAGCCACCTTGCTGCCACCTCCATTACCCACCATCCACCTTTATCATCACCCAGCAGCCTCCATCACCGTCCACCTTCCAGCTGCTAAACCATCCACTCATCACCAGCCAACCGACAACCACTCACGCCGGAGCACCCTCACGGCACATCCTTGCCTCCAGCACCACTGTCTGGTCGGCTTCTTCTCCCTCTCCTTGTTCTGTGTTTCAGGTGAGAAGGCAGCTGGCTCCTCCTGCCGCCTCTCCCCCTTTTCCTCTGCATTTTCCTACAACAGAGCCGCCTCCTTGCCATTCACAGGCCGGGATTCTTCCCCAGTTTTTTCTTCTCTCCTATTTTTTACATCTTCCACGGACGCCGACGCCAGCTGCACTACCAATGCTGTCAGCAACTGCCAATTTTCCGGCAGTGGCATCCACGCTTGCTGTGCCTGCCTCGCCACTCCTTTTGCTGATGCTGCACCAGCAGCCTGAGCCGCCAATGCCGGCACCTGCCATCTCTCTGCTTTTACGTGGAATGGGGGTGCCCAGCTCCCGTTCCCTCCCTTTGTTCCTGGCAGGCTTTCTTGCTGCTGTATTGGATAGCTCGGCTCAACCGAGCATCGCCCAGACTGAGCTGTACTCATCCTGGATCCCCTTCGTTGCCAAACCGCCACTTGCGGTCATCGCCTTCACCGTGAACTTGTTGCCATCATCGGACTGGAACCCAAGGCAAGGACACATCCTTGTTCGTAGTTGAATTTTATGAACCATGTCACACTTATGGAGGAGAATCTTCAAAGGTATTTTTGAGATTTCTCTATTTCTTGTCGCATGCATTTTGAGTTTGTATGTAAATGCCTAGTTTAAGTTATTTGAAATGTTTATATATATATATATATATATTAAAATTATTCATTTTGCATGCTTTACAAGAAAAAGTATATTTATGCAAACATGAGATTTTTAAGCAAAAATATGCATGTGTAAAAAGTTTCAAAATTATCCATATGTGAGCATTTCAAATATATTTTAAATAAAAATACATGTTCAAGTGCACGAATATATTAGTGTATTTTGGATTTTTACAAACAGTTTCAAAATTTTACTAATTAAAATATGTATGTGACTCAGGCTTTTCAAATATGCATGTAATTTCAAGCTTATGTATGAATGAAAAACAAAAAATGTAATGCATAAGTATAATTTGAGTTTACGAAGCATGCTAGCAAGATGTTTATGCTTATGACATTATACATGAAGAAATGTATATTGAATAATGTATGTTTGTATTGCATGATGTCTATGATAAAAAGCATGTTAGCTTGAGCTCGAATGAGTGCCTTTTGACCTTATGCACGATTTAATAGACCGATATGTGTGACTGCCTCAAATGGGTGGTAAAAAACCTTATGAGTTAAAAGTGAAATTATATGTGCTTTTGCTTGGTAGAGGTCATAGGTTTTATAAGTGATTAATTATGTTTAAGCATATAAATGTTCAAGATTAGATAAACCGTTGAGAAATTGTTTTCAAGAGAATAATCTTTGTGAGGATATGTGAATTCAAGACTAGGTAATCTTGATAGGACAATCTCTATGAGGATATATATACTTTCAAAAGTTATTCATTTTACATGCTTTACAAGAAAATGTATATTTATGCAAACATGAGATTTTTAAGCAAAAACATGCATGTGTAAAAAGTTTTGAAATTATCCACATGTGAGCATTTCAAATATATTTTAAATAAAAATATGTATATGTTCAAGTGCATAAGTATATTCATGTATTTTGGATTTTTACAAATAGTTTCAAAATTTTACTCTGCCTGTGTATAACTGTTTAGTTATACACCGCCGGTCCCAAGCCCGTATAAAGGAGGAGGGTCGCGGTAGGCCAGTGACAACCAACATAAAAACTTAGTCATACCCTATGAACATGAACCAATATGAGAATTTTGTTGGGGCATTCCCTACTAAGCGACGTGTTGTACTCTATAGGCCTGGAGGCAATGATAAATGGGCAAAGGTTGCTAGGTCGTCGCCCGAAAGTGACGTGTCACACCAGTGCTTGTGTGTGGTGACAAATAGGCAAGGGTTCCCTCACTTTGTTGGACGGGTGGGAGTAAAGAAGTTAGTCCAAGACCATAAAATTAGGTTAGCCACTTGGAACATAGGGTCTTTAACCGGTAAGTTGGTAGAGTTAGTAGATGTTATGTGTAGGAGAAAGATTGGTATTTTATGTCTACAAGAGACTAAATGGGTAGGTGAGAAGGCAAAAGTGATAGAACCTTGGGGATATATGATTTGTTATACAAGAATAAATAGAAATAGGAATGAAGTAGGGATTGTTATGAGTAATGAGTTTATAGATAATGTAGTTGAGGTTCGTAGGAAGGGTGATAGGATTTTACTTATTAAATTAGTATTAAGTACGAATATTATAAATATTATTAGTGTTTATGCACTTCAAGTAGGTTTAGATGATTCCATTAAGCATCAATTTTGGGAAGATTTAGATGGAGTAGTACAAGGGATATCTTATGGAGAAAAGCTTTTCATCGACGGTGACCTTAATGGACATGTAGGCATTAGTAGGGATGGATTTGAGAGTATCCATGGAGGCTATGGTATGGGAGAAAGAAACGAAAGTGGAGAAAGGATTTTAGATTTTGGTTTGTCTTATGATATGATCTTAGCAAACACTTGGTTTAAGAAGAGGGAGACTCACTTAGTAATATTTAAAAGCGGGGTTAATACGAGTTAGTTAGATTTTTTCCTTCTTAGAAAGAGAGATAGGGGTTGTTGCATCCAAGGTTGTTAAATGCGATGAGGCGAAACACGACATTGAGCCTGTTATGAAGTGAGGCATAAGCCTTGAGGCGTTAAAGCGTAAGCTTCATGTTTAAAATAATAAAATATTAATAAAATAATGAAATATTAGATAAAAACTACTAATAAACGTCAATATAAAATAAATACTACTTTCCTATAATTAACTCTTATTATTCATTTTCTTATATGCATGCACATGTAAACCACAATTAAGTTAGACTTATAGTGCAAGATAAAACAAGTTATATCTACAATCATGAAATCATATTGAATACAACAAAGCTGTTAGTTCATGTCATCACGTGTTAACACGTTGAGAGATCAAAATCTAATGGAATGTTGTGTAATTCCAACATGTACTCACACATATACTCATTTATCCAACAATTCGTGGTAAAGATCAAGTGTTACCAAATGAAAGCTGAAGGAATCTACTTCCATTAACACATCTAGTGTCCGGTGGTTGGGTTTATACTAAGTTTTTAAAGAGTTTGTTTGATCTAGTAAAATGAGTTTGGTGAGCTGAATACAAACAACAGATGTTGAACTCAATTTAGCTCTTACATGCTACTTGAATAATAAAGATTGTATCTTAAATATATTTTACATCCCAACAAGTTCAAATCCTATTACATAAAGTCTTGAAATAATGTAATTTCTTTGGCAACTGAGCCAACTCTGAGTTTCCTCAATATGTCTAGAGTTCACTACCTGATTCACAAACTTGATACTCCCCTAAGTCCTTAACTGGATGACCTTGCAAACGCTCAACCTCGCCAGCCTCATCAATGTCTTCGCTGATTGGATGACCTCGCAGCAGTGGTCCAACCTTGAAGCGCACGCCTTAGAAGCGAAGCATGCCTCGATGCGAGGTGTGCACTTCACCCATGCGAAGCGTGCACTTCACGCCTGCAAACGCCTCATACAAAGCCTCAGTACCTTGAGCTTGCGCTTCGCCTTTGAGGCGTACGCTTCAGGTACTGAGGCGTAAGCCTCTCATAACACTGGTTGCATCGATTGTAAGGTTATATCGGGAGAAAGTGCAGCTACACAACATAAAGTCTTAATTTTAGATTTTAGAATTAGACAATGTCGCAAAAGGGATAGACATAAGATAGATCTTAGAATTAAGTGGTGGGCACTGAAAGGAGCTAAACAAGGAATGTTTGTAGAGCAAGTAGTTAAGGAAGCTGATTGATGTTTCAAAGAGGATTCAGAATCAATGCGGAATAAGATAGCGGGTGACATGAGAAAGGTGGCTAAGGAGGTATTGGGTGAGTCTAAAGGCGGTGCACCGCTGGGTAAGGATACATCATGGTACAACGAGGATGTCAAATTAACTATTAAGGTTAAAAGAGAGTGTTATAAAAATCTAAGTAAGAGTCGTGATAATGAGAATTTAGAGAAGTATATGATAACAAATAAGGAAGCTAAAAAAGTAGTTTGAAACACGAAAAATAAGGTATATAAGGATGTTTATGACAAGTTGGATACCAAAGAGGGTGAGAAAGATATTTATAGGCTTGCAAAGATGAAAGATAGGAAATCAAGGGATCTGGGTATGGTTAGATGTATCAAAGATGAAACACAAAGGGTTTTAGTCAAAGATGAGAAGATTAAGGAGAGCTGAAAAGTTTATTTTGATAAGCTATTTAATAGAAGTCATGCTCAAGATCTTGGAGACTTGTCCATTCCTTTTCATGAGATGAATCGTGATTTCATGCGTAAGATTCAAAAGAAAGAAATTGCAGAGGCTTTGAAGAAAATGAAATCAAGAAGGACAATTGTCCTAGATGGTATACCTATCGAGGCTTGAAAATTCTTAGGAGAGAAAGGTTTAGAATGGTTGACAAATCTTTTTAACAAGATTTGGCAGACAAATAAGATGCCTAATGAGTAGAGGAAGAGTACGTTAGTGCCTCTTTATAAGAATCTGTGCCACTTACTACTAGATTTAGATTTTGTTGGGCCTGGGTGGAAGTTTTAGCTTCATGGGTGATATACAAGATTGCACAAACTATCGTGGTATAAAACTCATAAGTCATACTATGAAACATTGGGAGAGGGTGATTGAGTATAGGTTGAGGAAGATTGTCATGATATCGAAGAATCAATTTAGTTTTATGCTCGGAAGATCAACTATGAAAGCTATACATCTTCTTAGACAACTTATTGAGAGAAATAGAGAGGAACAAAGATTTGCATATGGTTTTTATGGATTTGGAGAAGGCATACGATAGAGTACCTAGGGACGTTCTCTGGTGGACAATGATGAAGAAAGGTGTTTTTCTCAAGTACATTAGTATAATTAAGGGTATGTATAAAGGAGCAGAAACCAATGTCCGCACTTGTGGAGGGGTGACAACCAATTTTCCTATAACAGTTGGGTTACATCAAGGATCTGCTTTAAACCCTTTCCTATTTGCTATAATGATCGATGTGATTACAAGATCAATTTAAGAAAATGTGCTGTGGTGTATGTTGTTTGCTGATGATATTGTTTTGATTGATGAGTCTAGAGCTGGGGTTAATGCTAAGTTCGAATTATGGAGACATACATTGGAAGCAAGAGGTTTTAAGTTGAGTAAGACTAAGACAGAATATATGGAATGTCATTTTAGTAAGCAACAAAGTAGTGATGGGAGTGTAGTGAAGCTTGGTGAGCAAGAAATTCTGGTGGATGATTGTTTCAATTATTTGGGATCTATCATTTAGAAGTATGGAAAAATTGATGGAGATGTAAATCATAGGATAAAGGTTGGGTGGATGAAATTGAAAAGTGCAATTGGAGTGTTGTGCGATCGTAGAATGCCATTGCGGTTGAAGGGAAAGTTTTATAGGACGATTATTAGGCCCGCTTTACTATATGGTACGGAATGTTGGGCTGCCAAGAGACATCATATTCAAAAAATGAGTGTAGTTGAGATGCGTATGCTTAGATGGATGTGTGAAAATACAATAAAAGATAAGATTCAGAACGAAGAGATACGTAAGAAGGTAGGCATTGCACCCATTGAAAATAAGATGAGAGAGAATCATTTACGGTGGTTTGGACATATTTGACGAAGGTTTAATGATGCTCCAGTTAGAAGGATGCAGAAATGAGAAAATATATTGGTTAAAACAGGTCGGGGTAGGCCTAGGAAGACTTGGATGAAGATGATAGGAATGGATATGAATGCTTTGAACCTCACCGAGGACATGTCATTGGATAGAAATGATTGGAGGAGAAGGATTCATGTGGAAGACCCAGAATGATTTTCTTTGTTGGTTCATATCGCCGACCCCAATTGTTTTGGGATGAAGGCGTAGTTGTTCAAAATTTTACTAATTAAAATGTGTATGTGACTCAGGCTTTTCAAATATGCTTGTAATTTCAAGCTTGTGTGTTAATGAAAAACCAAAATTTTAATGCATGAGTATAATTTGAGTTTACTAAGTATGTTAGCAAGGTGTTTATGCTTATGACATTATGAATGAAGAAATGTATATTGAATAATGTATGTTTGTACTGCATAATGTCTATGATAAAAAGCATGCTATGTAATTGTTATTTTATGATAGTTCGAGCTCGAATGAGTGCCTCCTAATGTTATGCACCATTTAATATATCGATATGTGTGATTGCCTCAAATGGGTGGGTCAAAAACCTTATGATGAGTTAAAAGTGAAATTATATGTGCTTTTGCTTGGTAGAGGTCATTGATCTTATAAGTGATTAATTACGTTTAAGCATATAAAATGTTCAAGATTAGATAAATCGTCGAGAAATTGTTTTCAAGAGAATAATCTTTGTGAGGATATGCGAATTGAAGACTAGGTAATTCGGATAGGATAATCTCTGTGAGGGTGTATAGGCTCAGGACTAGGTAATTCGGTTAGGACAATCTCTGTGAGGGTCCACAGGTTCAAGACTAGGTAATTCGATAAAAAATTTATTTTTAAGATATGGTAAATCTCTACGATGATGAAAATATTTAGCGTATTAGTTATAATGGATTAATTTAAAATCATATGTGCTTGTGCTTTTTGAAGGTTATTGAATTTGTAATTGATTAATTATCGTTTAAGCAATTATGTCTAGAGAATTAGTATAGCAATATGCATGATAATTCTCTTGTGGGCTTATAATCAAAGGGTAAACAATACTTTTGGCTTTATAAAGTATTGTTAAACATAAAAGGTTGTTTTTTCAGCCATAGAGATAGGGAATAACTGTTACTGATGTCGCTGGGTGATAGTAAAATTGTTTTAACTAAAAGTAAATTCTGATATATTAGGTTAGGTTGATGGGGTCTCTCTCGACATGGTCGTTCCTCACCTAGAATAAAAAAAATAAGTAAGGCCATGGTAATAAGGTAGCAATTGATTGAATGTATTCCTAGGCTGAGCATTTGATTCAAATATTATTTGTCTAATAGCTGCAAAGTATTGTGAAAGAAAAACAAAAGTGTATTATGTATATAATGAAGCATAGCATGCATCATTTAAGTAAAAAAATATAAATGAAAGAATAGTAAGTCACTCATGATTATTGTGAATGTTTTACTTGCACAAGTAAGGCATACATGAATTGAATGATCACTCATGAGTAAGGTTGTTGCATATGATATTTGATTGCATTGTAATTGTCTATCATTTCATGTATTTTTGTTTGTATGCAATTATATTTTGTTATTGTATTCCTACTGACGGCTTATAGATATTAACCCCATATAAGTTACATGTATAGGAAGCTATGATGATGTTGAGAGCCCGTCATTCTCCTTTTCTAGGATTTGTATTTTGAGTATTTGGTTGTACTAATTTTGTATAGACATTATGGTTTGTTTTGGAATCATTTATAAGTGTTATTTTGTCTTATTATTATTGATTGAACTTGTAACTCGCCCGAGGTTTTCAACCAGAATTTAAAAGGTTGTTCCTTTGCTGTTAAAAAAAAAGTTTTACATATTCTTGGGTTTAAAACTTGGGATGTTACAAATTAAACCTAGTCTTGCCAACCCATCTAGCTTACTTTGGCCTATTATACTAGCCTAGGGTGCACTTACTTGAATCTAGCCTAGGAACCTAAATCCCTCATCTCGTACCTTACCTCTTGGAACTTGCACCCGCTCATGACATTCGTGTTATTGTGCTCATCAATCGTAGGAGGGTTATGCATAGTTTGTGGTGAGATTCATGTGTATTTTTTGTATTTTATTTATTTTATCATTTTTATAAGTTTGCATTTTACTAATGTTAGTACTTTTATCATTTTAGCATTCTTTTGGAGTTTTGTTGCTTCCTTGATGTGCCCTTGGCTACCTACGATTTTTTTTTGCATTTATTTTGCTGTATTTTAAGAGAAACCATTTTTTTTAACTCCGGTCAAAAACCCAAACCAAACTTGAACCTGTTTTTAACCTATTCGACCTAACCTAGACCTAGGTTCAAATCCATACATAGTGTGAGCCTAGGAACATAATAATATGCATTTCACAAAGACCAAAGAGTCAAACAAGAAACTCCATTGCGATCCATGTCCGGCCATTGGATCCCACTAGTCAGGTTCCGCAAAGCCATTTGTACATAGTAAGGATTTGTATACACCCAATTTCGGATTAAGATATTTATCATATAAAAAATCTTCATTTTACCACCTAAGTTTGCTTAAAACTGATTTTTGATATTTAAAATTATCTCTTCAAGGTTTTTGACCAAAAGAAAAGTTAAAGAGGAAATTCTAAGATTTTCAACAAACAAAAAATTAGGTCAAACCGACATCAAAATCAAAAGTTAGGCCAAAATCAGTTTTAGAGTTATAATGACAAATTCATTTGTGGTTATTACTTTGGAATTGTCGTCAAACCTGTGTCATCATATCTCGTTTCAAAATGGCTCATTTTCAGTCATGATATCATGTGTCGTTATTAAATATAACACATTCATTTGTCATTAAATCTTTTAACGGTTTTCATGTTGGTTGGTTTGAAAAAGGTGAATCCCACCCATTTTTTTAGTCTAGTTATACATGCAGCCACTAAAATACATTAATATAATATCAATATGAAGGGTGTAACCTCTGCAGTCCACGTAAATTTCACTTAATGGGTCCAGCATTTCAGTGTGTCTTGGGGTTTCTCTTGTGAGACTCAGATACCAGATCCAACACCTTAGAGATGATCAACCCTAAGATTGATTGGTTATTGATCTGGTTTTGAGTAGTGTTCAAGTGGAGATTTACTGGATCAACGTCAACTTGATCAGTCATCAATTCGCTCATCTTGTAAACTACGAACCATTGAATCCCTGACTAGTTTGTAGTGTGTTTGGTCGAAGACCAAAGCACAGTGTCGATGCAGTAGGTGGCAGAATTGCACCTTATCATGGCTTAGAGAGAACTAAGGAGGGTTCATCAAGAAATTCAGCACTACACAAACTCCAATCATGGACAACAATCCCTTAATTGCAAGTTCCTGGTGTCCATTGAGATCAAGTTGCCAAATTGTGATGGATTCAATGCAGTTAGAATAAGTACAGATCGTATAGAAAATCGGCTAGAACATATTTATTGCTAGAATTTTATTGGCTACAATCATTTGATAGCAGCAAGAATTTCAGATTGTGGGGCTTGGGGTTTTTGAATTAATGTACATCAAATAGGTGGGATCCGTGTGGGTGAGGGCAGTTAGGAAAATTGCGAGTTTCTCATTTGTTTTGAGAACTAAATAGTAATTTTCTTTTTGTAATTAGAGGTAAGCAAGTTTTTGAATGAAAATTGAGAAGTTTCTGGAGGAACACCCCCTCCAAATGGAGCCCTAAGAAGGAAAAGTTTGGTGATACGGTAAAATAGAATAACATAGCTATTTTAGGGTCCTGTGCCTAAGCAAGAGCCAAGTACTTCTTTCCTACTTGTGAAAAAAAAAGTAATTTACAAAGTGTTTAAGCTTTAGCTTATTTCATTGAGCTACCTGCTTTTATAACATATATTTCAAAGACGCGCTTGGTCCTAAAATCAATAAGTTGACCATTGTTTAGCCAAACAAACTGTCCTGACTTGTTTAATGAAAAACTACAAGATGACCTAATAAAAGTTTTATGGAGAAAAAAATGGCTTTTATACAACTATTGGTTAAATGAAATGCATTCAGATAAAGTGCGTGGTTGAATGTAATAATGTAAGTGTTGGCTGGTTTTCTGTAAATCTCTGATAAGTAGGCAACCTTTTGTAAATTACTCAAAAAAAAAAATACATGGTCATCAAGGAAAAAAAAAGGAGGGTGTGATTGAACCATTCATTATTGAACACCACTTCAGTTTTAGGAAGAATGTTCAATATGAGGTAATATGTTTTCAAATATATAGCCATTATTTCATCCAGATCAGTCACTTGTATGACCAAGTTGTGGGACAATAATGTGCACACCACAAGCAAAATTGGTGCAACTTTCTTGTGTTAGTGCTAGCTGCTGCTTTTCATAGGCACGATAACATGGATTGACCTCTCATTTCTGCACTTGGGCAGCTGTTTGATGGGCCCTACAAAACCCCATGACCATGATTTGGGTCCATACAATCAGCCCACTACGTCGCAAATCAAGATGCCAGTCTATCAAAGCTGTCTATTACATCACTACCTTTAGTTTTTATGTATACAGCTATATCAAACAACTTATTCTGCCCAAACTTTATGAAATAATAATATCCATTTGGACTCAAGAAAGATCATGGCATCACATTCTTGGCCCTTTTTTATATTTGTCAGAAAGTGCATTCCGTCATCCTCAAGCAATTTCATGGTGAATATTATCATGTCATCTATAGGTCCCACCTTGATCCCTGATTTTTTGCGGTATTCAAGCCACATGCCCATTTACTTGAATTAGGATGTATTATAATTTTTAACGAGCCATCTAAGGCATCTTACCAGGCACATAAACATACATGAAACTCAGGAGAATCTACTTCTTGATCAGCGCCAATTTAGACCATAGAAGCCGGACAGAAAACCAGATCAATTCGCCATTATAAGAAATATTTTTAAAAATATAAAAAGCAATATTGTTGTGTATTAATGCTTTTTAAATCCTTTATTACATTTCTATTATATATTATATTTAAATTTTTTTTTGTATGCACCATAATTTCCCAACATTTACTTAAGAAAGACAACATTTTAAAAAATATATCATGAGATTTTTTCTCATCAAGAAAATTTTAGCAATGAGCTCTATTTTGTTATATACTAGTTATTTTAGAAACTTTACAAAAACGACCTTATCACTGTATCTACAGTTATATATCCATGTGACATAGGACATTGGTATGACCTATTATTACCTGTACCAGTTCCAAGCATTAAAAGACAACCTAGAGAAGGGTGGCTGTTAGTTGGCAGCAGTTTGTGGTGAGCTTGAAAAAGCATTAATAGATCCCCATTTCCATGCGCAATTTTTAAAGAAGAAGCCAAATTGAAGTTTACCTTAAAATACATTGGTAAACGAACAGTGGCCTGTTCAGTTACAGAATTTGCATCTCCAAGATGCCGGTTAGAGAATGAATGAATACAATCAAGCTATGATGATATGATGATGATGATGAAACAATAGGATCCATAATATATGTGATTTCCTTCCAATCGCTGTTTTTGATTGATTACATGGCCGTCCTATGCTTCCCTTACAGCAACTTTCTGCTACACAGTCATACCTGTTCCATTGCCAAATAAACTGTCCGTACGTTAGTCAAGAGCCTTATGCTACCCCACAAATAAATAAAAAGGAAAAAAGAGAAAACAAAACTTCAGTTAAGCCAAATAGCCATCCAAACCAAGGCTTCAATCTTTAAGGCCTTTATAACCGAGCTCATACCATGTTTGGTGGCTAGCTACTTGAACCGAGTTTAGTCGGTTTAGTGATGATAGTTTGAAGTTATGAACTCATATGACTTAAGAAAACCATTAATAGTCTGCCTGAGCTTGAGCTTGTTTCTTAAATTAGCTCCCTATAGGATCTAATGGAATTGCCCTTGCTTTCATAACCGGAGTTTTGCATGACATGATGGCTCAGTTGAAATCTTAGTCAGCTCTTGATCCTGCAGCAAGGACAGGTTGCTGGCTTGATCATATTTGGTCCGAGTCCAGTCAAAGGCTGCCACTTCAGGATCTTGGTTAACTAAGATTTCACTCCATTTGGTGATAAATGCACAAAGCCAATGCCAATTGCCAGGTGAAATGAGTGTGTGTGTGTGTTTATGTGTATGCATGTGGACATATATGGCACGCAGACATGCGTGTGAGCGTGCACTCATACATGTGCATGGGTCGACATATGCATTACTACGTACATATATTATTACCTGCGTTGGGTGCCATAGCTGGAGGCTTAGAGATATAGCCTGGCATGCTGGTGACAGGGGCAGCAGTGTTTGGGGGGATTAGTTGGGCAGGGATTCCCATTGTCTGAGACTGTTGGAAATGGAAATAAGGGTACACAGGTAACATAGTGTTTGGAGCCATCATGCCCTGAGCAGGGTAGAACTGTGAATACTGTCCATTGACGTAGGACCCACCGTAGCCCAGTTTCTGCATCTCAATTCAATTGCTATATCAGGAAATCAGACGTTATCTGTCAAATTTTCCTCCTAACTACTGTTACATGTGAAAAAGGCATTACAGAAGTGTAGTGCAATGATGACTCACCGGGTTGTAGGTTAGATCAGTATAGTAAGCAGGAGAGTATCTGCAGGAAATAAAGATGCAAGTCAAAGAGTTGGGTTCCATTGGAAAATGAAGTGTGTGTGAATATTTCTGGGATTATTAGTGTGAGGTGATCAATTGCTTAGCTTGAATCCACTTGGCACAATGATTTGTGCCTCATAATGAAGCTTTCTGCTATGTAGCAGTGATATTCTACAAGTGTCAGGGGAACATGTGGTCATCCAACGAGCTGGTACGTCTCCCTATGTTTTCCTTTCTATACTCCGACAGGCATGCTTCCTTAGGCCATGACTGTGAATGCCCATATAATAAAACAACCCAGCATTGCCAAAAAAGTACAACACTTTAGTGAAACTTGTGATCACGATTGTATTCATCCTAGGGCCATTGTATGGGACCACCTAAAGATGGCAGGTCTTATATGAGACAAAGTATTAGAATAGTCTCACAGATGCAACTAGATTGAAGTAAGATAGGAAGAGGGGGGGGGGGGGGGGCGGCTTATGGAAGGAGTATGGCTTTAGGCATTGGAGAACGGAAGAAGTGTGTCCAAGATGGAGATGCTACTCACCCTTTCCAAGGGAAGGTAGATAATTTGTGAATCTTCATACTTCTAAAATTAACAAAGACCAAGTCTCCCCTCATTGCCCTCCAACCAAACATGGCAGAAGGTGGATTTTTTTATCCAAATCCCTCTTCAATGCCCCATATAACTTCAATGGCGTTGGATCCCTTCCCAACGCCCCAAATCTCATTGATGGCCTTCCAGCTTTTGTAGGAAATCTTCTGATGAGGAGAGTATGGTAACAAATAACAATCACATGAAGGCAATAAAAAAATGATAAAACGACAAAACAATGTGGGGAATCTACCAAGAGAGATTATGGGGGAAACTAGTGTAGTGTACATCCTGGAAGCAAGATTTCAAAGCAGATAGCTTTGGATCCGCTAGAGAAGCTTCCCGCTGTGACTCTTGAACCCAGAACTAAGGCCTTAATCATGGCTTAATTAGGGAACTCAATCCACTTGAAGTCTAAACAATAACATATAGAATCATAACAAGATTGATTTCTATTAGATCATATAACTATTGTAAGACTGCTTGTCTCTTGTCTTGATTGATATGATGCTTCGATCCCCTGTTATTGGTGGAAATAGTTAAAAGGGGGTGTGAGTGGGCCATACCCATAAGCATGGAAAGGGACAGCTTGGTGGTGGTGGTGTTGAAAGGGGGCAGCAGCAGCTGTTCCAGTTGGGTAATACCACTGAACCGTTCCACCAGTTGGTGTTGCAGGCGTCGGCGTCACACTCCTTGCTCCAATATTGTTGGTTGGTCCTTCAAAACCCAGAAGATCTCCAAATCTCAGAAAAGACCATGACCCAATTGGGTAACAAAAGAATTATGCCCTCAAACCAAACAGTAAATTGCACAAAACAAATCCTTTTGTTTCCATTAATTGACCTCATTTTACAGTTATAGTAACATCTCCCTTTATCACAAATTCATGACCAAGTTCACAAAATCAAGGCGAGCGAGAAAGATACTTGGTCAACACAGCAAGGGCGGCCTATCCTGTGAAACCAAAGGCTGCGGTGGCGTTGCTGGGCATTGGGCTCGAGCCAAGCGATCTCCTGGCTCACTACTACTTTGGACTCAAAATATACAACGTTGAAGCCTATGACTTAGTTGCGACTCGACTGGCTAACCCAAGGCTCATAGAGACCTGAGCTCACCAAGTCCGATACCTTGAGCCAAGTCTTCTTGTCTTCAATCTTTTGGCAATCAATAGAAGTCAATTTGGTTCACACAGAATAGGGGGCATTCTAGTCAGCTGCTATTCGCCATTTATAGCTTATAGACTACGAAGCGTCAATGCTAATTTAGTGACATTTTTTCAGTTAAGAGACAAGGATAAAAGGGAAGCAAATCCGATGAAAATTAACCTGGCTGAGGGGTGGATGCGCGAGTTCTGCGTGCACCCAGCGAGGCCAGGTTGCAGTTGGCCCTGCGTCCATTGATCACGGGCGTAGCATCTTCGCAGGCCTTCTTAGCCGATTCAGGGTCCTTGAAAGTCACCTTCCACGTCCCAAAAATTAAACATAACAAAAATGGTATAAGAACAAAAGGACTATCAAATAAAATCAGAAACATTATTGAGAGAGAGAGAGAGAGAGAGAGAGAGAGAGAGAGAGAGAGAGAGAGATCTGAGAAGTAAATTAAGGCCTTACGAATCCATAGCCCTTGGATCTGCCGGTGACCTTGTCAGAGATGACGACGGCTTCAAGTATCTCCCCAAACTGCTCGAAGTGCATCTTCATGGCCTCCTTCTGAGTCTCCCATGCAAGCCCTCCCACGAACACCTTAGTCAGCGTGGTGTCCCCAAACTGCTGCTGCTGCAGACCTCCTTTCTTCTCGACCAACTCCACATTACTCATCTTCACAAGTGTTTTCAGAAAGATGGTAAGGCTGGCAATGCCGAAGAGGGAGGGAGGGAAGGTGAAAGAGGAAGGGAGAGGGATTCAAGAGTGGGCTTACTGGTTGGTTTGTGGCCGGGTATATAAAAATAAAGGGAAATCTGTGCAGATGGGAATAAATAAATGAAAGAAAACGTAAAGACAGATGGACAGACAGAAAGACAGTCTGGATGGCCATGCCAGTGAAGAGAGAGAGAGAGAGAGAGAGAGAGAGAGAGAGACTTGGCCCCTCAACGTGCTTTGGCCTATTAAACTTTTTATTCCGAGGGAGCTGTTCATGTGAGGGGTGTCATTAGCAATACGTACATGCCTCATTGTTTTCTAGGGTTTCTTCTCTCTTCTCTCTCACCGACGTGGGCGTTTGTTCGTTTGGAATGTCCAAATTGACATTTTTTAGTATTTGTTTGCTGTTAATGTATAATTAATTAAGATTGATAAGTGGTCTAGCGGATCATGATTGTGTGCCTTCTCTCTTTGGATCACGGGTTGTGAAATGAGTTGGTCGAAGCTTGACCTGTACAACTTGGGAAGGTGGTTTTGTCATTTGGAGATCTAGTTGAGAGCCATTACTGTCTTTTTCGGAAGGCTTGTATCCTTGTTTGTCTCCCTTAATTTGTCCAGCTGATTGGGCACCGTCTCTTGAATAAAAAATGTCAATTTGGATTTGGATTGGGTTTTATCAAAAATCAGGGAACAGATGATATAGAGTAACTGGATCTTTTTTTCTTTCTCAGACTCAAGTTGGTGCTCCTTTACAGGATCAAAGCTTGCAAGTAAAATAATGTGGTTGCATTTAGATACTTTTTAACAAAATGTGGTTATTGCGTGCCCCCCCCCCCCCCTACGGGTAGGTCTGAGTTCAAGTTTAGGTTTACGTAGGTTGGATAGGTTAGAAACAAGGTTTTGTTTTAGGCTGTTCTGACAAAGGTTGGAAGGTTTTGACACCTAGGGTTAACTTGGGTTATAATCTCAGGGTTGTAGGATTTATATTTTGGGAGATACCGTCACGTCAAGTTGTGGGTTTTCTAGTTGCAAGTTTACATACTAGATTCTCACAAACCTTTAGAGAAAGATTAGTTCTGTCAAAATATTGTACATAAAATTATAAAAATTTAGGAAAAGTTTTAGGATAAGTAGTGGAAGGTTTTGGTAAAATTTGAAGGTCTGACTCGTCAGAGTTTGAGAGATAAAAATATGGGAACAAAAAAAAATGGGTTTGAGTTTAGACAGAGATTTAGCAAAAATAGGTCTGGGTGCTAGATTTATTTCTGTGATTGAGAAAAAGCCTGATTTTTGGTGGGTTAGTTAAGGACACATGAGTTAACTTAGGGTTGAATTTTCAGGTTCAAACTAGGTCTTGTTGGGGAGATATATTGAGGCAAGTCAGGTCAGATTCTATACTTCACAGCAAGAGAATAATGAACCTTAGGCTAAGTTCAATATTTCAGGTAGACTTTAAAAGTGAGTGGGTTTAGGGTCTGGGCTTTGTTGACTTGGGGTATAATTAGGCTTGTTAGAAGGTCAATTACAGGTCCACGAATTGAGAAGGTCCACTGAAGGTTGAGTTGTCGAGGCGAAGTCCCAACCATAGTGACAAACGTTTTATGGGCAAAATCTCATTGTTCAAAAACTTGGGAGAAATTGAAAATGTTTCATAAATCTCGTATTTTTGGCATAGTCTTGGCAATAAAAAAATAAATTTAAAAATATAAAATTTATTTTTAAAAGAAAATATTAATAAAAATTATTTAAAAATAAAAACACACTATTTTTTCATGATAAATAACCATTTCAAAAATAAATATCATGTTTAAATCACAGTATTTATGTTTTTTTTTTCATAAATCTTGTGATATTTTAAAAATCTTGCGAGAAATTACCGTTTTAAACTTTCAAACAATTTCTCACGATATTATCACGAGATTTTCATAAATCTTGTGATATTTGTCACTATGGTCCGAACCACCAGTTTGCTTAAGTGTGTCACACACACTTGAACATAGGCTGCAACTAAGTCTGTTGGATGGGTTGACCTACTAGAGGTCCAGGCTCAATAGCTAGAGTCTTAGAGTAAAAGAGAGTGACAGGGCTTAAGGGCCAAGAGAGAAGAGAGAGGTTGAGGAGAGAGGGGTGTCATCTAGAGATAGAGAGAGATGTCACTTAGAGAGAGGGAGAGGATGGACAAACTAGAGTGAGTGAGAAAAACTTAAAATATTCACTTACATAAGATATCCCTCTCAATGGGTTTTACAAGCCTATATATAGGATTAAGAGCGGATATTAACTCTCCTCACAACTTACAAGATTTCTTAAATAAAATCCAAAATCCTAAGAGACTCTTAGATAAAGCCTACTAGGCTAGATAACACCCAAGCCTTCTCATAAACCACCTTGGCATGTCCATCTAAGCCTTCAAGAGGGGAGATCGACCTCCCTAAGTAGATTTTGCTTGGACGGCCGACCCTTGAATGCTCTTTTGGATCCAAGTCCTTTTATTGTCGATTTGGTTCCTTCTTGCTCCACTTATGGGTTTAACTGGATCCATACTAATGATCTCTCTCACATTTTGTTGGGTTATAATTGGAAAAACTCAACCCTAATTTGGTCTCTCCCAAATCAAGTCAACATTGTTTGTTGAGGCTAACCCAGATTCAATTATGAGTTAACAATAAGATTTCTCATATTTTTATAGATGAGAATCACCAATCACAATCTATCTAACTGATAAACTCTAATTAAGGTAAGTTCCTATCAAGCTTAACTTTCTAATTAGATATGGGTTTATCATTTGGACTTAATATTCAAATACAAATTAAAAACTAAAATATAAAATGAATCCTTATGGACCTCGAGTGTTTTGCTCTTCTCCTGCATCATTCTTTTCGAGTTATAGAAGATGACCTCAAGTTTGGATTTTACTTGAACTTTTTTTAATTCCTTTCCACTTTGTGGGTTATGGGCCCACAATAAGTAGATCTTTATGCTATTCTATAAATTAAACAAACCAAGCAAGATTTACCCCAACATGAATACTGAAGTCGAGAAAATTCTTTCTCAACTAACCAAATTTATGTGCGATGCCTCCAAAGTGAAATGGGTCAAACGGATATAGAGAGGTTGGTTGAGACAAAACATGGATCCACTTTAAAGGAATTTGATTCGGTCTAGATAAGTTGAAGGTTTGGAGTAGGCTTGGGTTAGATAGGATGGGTTTGGGGAGGGTTTGGATTTGGTTAAGAAATAAGACATGGAAAGTTCTTGGATTTTATTCAATAAGATCAGGTTTAGGTCCAACTTAAGGCTTTTAAGGATAGAAATATAAGGGTCCATGGTGAGTTTAGGAGGATTGAATATAAAAGATTTGAACTCAAAGCATCAATTTGCATCTAATTCTTCTTGAACGAGGTAGATATCGAGGATGAGTCTTTCTATAGTATCTCCTACCAGGCACTCTTGGGCATATCTACGCATAACTCCATAAGGATCCATGGCGGCCTCAGTTCATGAAAGGTAAATGTTTTCATCGATACCAGTAGCACCCACAATTTCATCCATGAGAGCATAGTTCCAGAAATCATGTGCAAATTCAAACAACACCCTTCCTTCAATGTTATTGTTGACAACGGGACTAACCTCAAGTGTTTAGAGGTCTCTCCTGATGTGTGTTTTCATCTCCAAAGAGCTAAATTTGTGGTGGACCTATACACCTTACCTATCTATAGTGCAAACATTATCCTTGGCATGCATTGGCTACAAACTTTGAGAAAAGTAGCTTGAGATTTCTCTATTATGGAGATGCCTTTTTGAAAAGGCAGATGAGAGATGAGATTTGTTGCTATCAGACCTCCTACAGCAATGGAAGTGTAGCATAAAGGGGTATTAAAGTTGCTATGAGGCACCCAAAGTGCCTGATTTCTTATCGCTCAAGCGGTGAAGCTGAAAATGCCTTGGTCTTCTTGAACATTTTTCTCGAAGTGACAGATTTATTGGCTGAATTTTTTGATGTGTTTGTTGAGCCACATAGACTGCCTCCTAAACCGTTCCAAGATTATTGTATACCATTGAAGGAGGGCACAAGACCTATGAACGTACGACCCTATCAGTACGCTCACTCCTAGAAAGATGAAATCAAAAAACTCATGGGAGAGATATTGGACTAAGGAATCATCCACCCTAGTATGAGTAATTTCTCCTCATCGGTACTCTTGGTGAAAAAGAACGATAGCACATGGAGTCAATGTGGGAGCCACACATGATGATATGGTAGCTTAGGTGGCAGATCAGGAGTGAGTCTTATTAAAGACAAGTGTAAGCTTTCTTATAGAATATTTGGAATTGAGAAAGCATCTCCACCATCTAACATGTGTCAACCCCACAACGAAGGAGAGCAAGTCAGTGGGGCCCACAAGGGGGCCATCTCCCGCACTCTAGAAGCATCTTCCTCCTTCCAAGAGGGAGAGGATTCATAGGTCCAATTATGCTTATTTTTATTGTCTTTTATGATTTTAGAAACTAGGCTTAATAAAGAGTCTTGTCATGACAAAACTCTAAGACTTCTCTTTCTAGTTTAGTTGTTGTTGCCAAGTAAGACTCTTTTTTTGGCAACTAGAGGGTGTTTTGGTTTTATAGTTTAGTTTTAGTTTAGGAATTATAATTGGACTCTACCTCAAGCCCTAAATCTATAAATAGAGGTATGGAAATCCTCTTATGACTATAAAATGAATTGAATTATGAAATGAATTAAATAGAATTGAATTTATTTCGCTCTCTCCTATCTATGACTCACATAAACTCCATCCCTCACTGGAAGGCTGGTCGCACCATGGTAAGAGCCCAAGCCCTTCTAGCTCCTAGACACCATCTAGAGGTGTCATCCGATCTGGTAATCTGACTTGGTGTTGTTCCCCAACCATGATTTTGCTGGTCAAACTGCTTGCTAGTATTTCTAGAGGTATACCTAACTTGACATAACTTTTAAAGCCTAGTTGAACTGTCTCACAACCCGTATCTATCTGAACATCCAAAACTACATTTATCAAATTAGTGTTGTTTATGTATCAGCATAATTCTGACTTCTGAAACTGACTTGCACATATCCCAACGTCTCAACCTTTCTTTAGACCTCCTTTCATATCCCTAAAACTTTTCCTAACTCAACCAAGTCGTGATTGAGCCCTTGACTCAGCCTTCGAATTATATAACCTAACTGACCAAAACAGGACTACCTGATTTAGCTATTTGGTCCTATTTTGACTATGTGACCATTTCATGCCTTTTTTGACCTTTCTACATGTTTCAGATCTTAATCAACTATCCTAGGCCTTTGCACACATCCCTAAGTAGATCTTTGAGCCCATGGTTTAGATCCAAACCCATCAAATTCTAGATCATGAAGATTCAAATTGCTGGTTCTTGCTTATAACATATGGCTAGCTTGTACGAATAGCCCATAACTCATAATTTCTGAGATTTTAATTTGTGTGCCTAATATTCAGAATGCGACAAGTAGTATCAGAGCGAAGTCTAAAGATTTCATAGAGTATCACAACTATCAATACCCAGATCTAAGTATGACAAGCAAGATCCAGCTACAGAAGATCGAATCTATAGCTGACAGACTCTGTCCCAGTTGAGTGCTCCAAGCACATCAACGTATTTTGGTTGGTGTGACTTGCAGAGGAGTCCATTAGCTATAAGATTTTTATAACTGCTAAACGTGACCTATTTCTCTTGGAGAACCCATCCCTAATCATGATGAGTGGTGATTGTGGTCATCTTTATACCAGGTGAAACCATGATCTGACATGCTTGGAGTTAGATATGAAAGTGTTGAAGCAAAAAACATCTGTGATGGTGATAAATACTCTCATTGAGGCGGGTCTAAGAGTTGATGTTGCAATTAGGGAATGTCCAGCTGAAGAGACAAACCCTCAAGCTGCTAACCACCTAAGACGTCTCGATGAGGTGACTTGGCAAGTGCGTAGGAGTGTATTCGACATACTAGCTTAGGGTGTGTGCTATCTATATCTAGAATTCGTTAAGACAAAATTTGCCTAAGGGAGGCATGAGAAATTACAGAGTGAGTTGTCTTGAAAAGCCAACTGAAAGAAATCAGATGAAAAAAACTCTTGCTAGACATAAGTTCCCCACTAATAGAATTGCCACCGACGGTGATTCCTTCCCCGACATGGCTATCACCAAGGCCACAATTGCATGCCACGGGCTGAGAGCACGTCCAGTTGAGCGGGCAGCTCAACCAACTTACAACACATGACTTCAGTCATGATGACAACAACCAATGGTTCAATAACACCATGCTCATGGATACACTCATGTGCGCAGCAGTGGACCAGAGCCCTCAACTTGAAGATGACAATGCACTATCTAGGGTGTTAGAACCGCCAGATACTCCAAAGTAGGTGGTTCAAAATAAAGCTCAGAAGGTAGGTCCGGATTTTTAATGGACGGGTATTGTAATTTGAGCCTGAAGGATTCAACAGGATCAAACCTATGATTTTTGAATCATGGGACCTATGGTACATGTGTCAAGGGTGTTGAAGCCTACTAGATATAGTAGGGAAGACGTCTAATGTTTATCTCGGTTGCAGTTAGGGAAAAACATTAAAAACATGGCCAAACAACTAAATCGGGTAGGTTTGGTTTGGGCTTGGTAAGTGTTTCGGGTAAGGGTTTCATTACTTAACTGAAAGGATCTGGTCCAGTGGTTTTAGGGTTACCTAGGAACATGTGTAAGAGTATGTTATATGTTCTAGATATAGTAAAAGGGTGTTGACAATCAGAGGTTACTGATTTAGGAGAATCGAGTATTTTGATTACTCGACATGATGCTATTTTGGATTTCGGGGTCTAGGAAGTTAATCAAAGCTATTCTAAGACTACAGAGAGGGTGTGAGGTTACCTTGAAGGTTTGTAGTAGGCTAAGATAGAGTTATCCATGTTATGAAACTCGAACACACGATTTGCAATATGGAGATACCACTTGGCTTACCAAAAAAGCAAAAATACATAGTTCAGGATGATGGAAGAGCTCATGCTCCTAATGGGGGTTGGACGACCAGCCCCTGGGTCTGGACCTGATATGAACCATGGTTCTTTACAGAAGAAGAAAGAAGAGAGAGAGAAAGCTTGAGAACTTCAATATCATTCAATGAATAAAAGAAGAACCTTCGACCTCTATTTATGGATGAGAGACCTGGTATAGAGAAAGGATTCTAGAGTCCTACCACTATCAGGACCCCTACTCTAATTAAAAGTCCTAATGAATTATAAAAGGAAGTACAAAGAGTCTCTTCCTAATTAATTTTGAGAGACATCTAGAGAAGGGGGATGTCCCACCCTATTCCTTCAATTAGATGACTCCCATGTGAGCATCGTCGGGTGGCTCTCCTTGGTTCTAGCACAAATATGTGTTAGGCTCTTCTTTCTTCTGGTATAAAAACATGTCCCTTGACTTTTTTATATGGGAGGAGGATATATCAGCTACCACATCACCCTCCTAGACCCACCTTGACCTGGGAAGTCATCTTTCCCTGGTGAGGTAGCATCGATCTAGGACTATAACATGTAAAGGGTACTCAAATCGAGCCACCCATGGCTTAGCTTGACCAGCAATTGAATGCATAACGAAAATGGTTGTAGCCTGAGTTGTGAGCCCTCAAGCCAAAATATGTCACAACATGAGCTTGGGTCATTTAGAAATTCAAGGTGTCACCATATGTCATGTGCTTGCTGAAATGTTCACTAATCGGGCTAGTGAAGAGGCGCAAACCCAAATAAGGTCTTGCACTGCATAATCTGAGTTGCAACATATTGAAGCAGACTGCACGAGGGAGGTGGCTACAGACCCTCCTCGATCTATAATGTTGAAATTCATTGTTAAACCAAAATAGACAAATCGTGCCAAGGATGGAAAAGAGTTCCCACCTGAGGCGATGGACCAACATGGTTATCATGAACGGAACAACTAATGCCAATTGGCTATAGTCAACCCCATGTTGTTGCTGCATCCTAACAACCACCCAAAGGTGTGCCCTGTAGCAACGATGAGTTTAACTGCATTCTCGTCATTGCAATGCATAACAACAACCATCTAATAGATGTACATGTTGGAGTGTGTTGAGTTGAACAATCTTAGTTCAATTGCCCAATGTAGTAGTGAAGTCATTTATATTTTGAAACTGCCAATTGAAGCACATGCACATGTTGCCAATCCAACATAGTTTTATAAGCAATGTGTTATTCCTTGTCTCTAGGGACTGATTGCAGCACAAAACTACACTTATGTCAGCTTCTATGCAACCCATCCATGTCCCAAAATCCTTCACCTAGACTCAGCTTGACTTGAAAGTTGAACAACGATTATGAAACAGTGAAAGAGCAACTACATAGTTGCTTTAATGCATGGGGTTGATCAAAACCTCATGTTTGATCCTGGTGGAGCAGCCAATCAGTTGGACCGTAGTCTCTTCCACTTTGGGGCAAAATAGTGCGGATCATGGTGGTCTATTATGGTCCAGAATCAGTCATAAATTGTCTTGGTGTTCTTTTGATTTCAGTAGAATTTGATGTTTCAATCTTGCTTTAATAGAGCATGTGTAATGGGTCTCTAGATTTTGATGTTAGTATTTGATCCATTTACTTTTAAAGAAGTGGGATGGGTTTATAAGGATCAAGGTTCAAGAGTTATCCTTAACCCAAATCCAGCTAGAGTTCTAAACCCAAGAGGAGATCCAAATCCAGCCAACGATCTAGATCCATATGACACCTTAAATCTAGTGTTGAGGTGGACAACCAAGGCAACGTGGAACCACACATAATGATATGATATCTTAGGTGGCAGGTCAGGAGTGAACCCTACTCAAGACAAGTGTCAGCTTCCTACAGAATTTCTGAAATTGAGAATGCATCTCCAACACATAATACATGTCAACACCAGAACGAAGGAGAGCAAGCTAGTAGGGCCCACAAGGGGGGTGTCTCCCCTTGTCTAGAAGCATCTTCCTCCTTTTGATAAGGAGATGATGCGTAGAGTCTAATTATGTTTATTTTATTATCTTTTATGATTTTAGAAAACTATGCTTAATAAATAGTCCTGTCATGACAGGACTCTAGATTTCTCTTTCTAGTTTAGTTTTTATTGCCAAGTAGGACTTTTTTTTTGACAAATAGTGGGTGTTTTAGTTTTATGATCTAACTTTAGTTTAGGAATTAGAATTAGACTCTACCCCAGGCTCTAAATCTATAAATAGAGGCATGAGAACCTTTTATGATTATTAAAGAAATTGAATTATGAATGAAATTGAATTTATTTCTCTTTCTACTCCTCTCACATTTTTATCTCTTATCTCTATGACTGACGTGAACCTCAACCCTCATTGAAAGGTTGGTCACATCTTGGTAAGGGCCTAAGCCCTTCTAGCGTCCATACGCCATTTAAAGGTGTCGTCCATCCGATAATCAGACTTGGTGTTGCTCCTCTTTGCATGTATTTTAGAGGTATACTTAACTTAACATAACTCTCACTGACCATCCCATTACCCGAATCTACCTAAACCTTCAAAACCACACCTTCTGAATTAGTGATGTCCACATACCTGAACAGTTCTAACTTTCAAAACCAACCTCTACATATTTCAATATCCTAACCTCTCTTTAGTCCTTCTTTAATGTCCCTAGAACCTTCTCTAACTCAACCAAGTTGTGGTTGAGCCCTTGACCCAACCTTTCATCTGTAGAACCCAACTACCCAAAAAAAGTCTACTTGATTTAGCTGTTTGGTGCTATTTAGACTATGTGACCGTTTCATGCATTTTTCAGCCTTTTCACATGTTGCAGTCCATAGCCAATTGTCTTAGACCTCTACACACATCCCTAGGTAGATCCTAGAGCTCCTAGTTTAGATCAAACCCCTCGGATTTTATATTATAAAGATTTGAACTATTGATTTTCACATACAATTTACTGCCAGCTTGTACACACAACCCATAACCCACCGTTCTCAGGATCCCAAATTTTGTGCCTGAAATTCGAGATGCACCAATGATGGTGATTGTACCTGGGATACTATTGGTTGTTTCCATGATGAATCAAATGACCACATGGTATAGGCGGATGTGATGGCTGGCATGGGCCGATGTTTTGATTGATCATGCCACCAGGCCACCTCGCTTGTTGATGATCATGCTTGTTATTGATCGAGATAGTTGTAAGGCATGTGATCAATTAATGTTGCTCTTAGGGTTTAGCTTAAGGAGTTTGTAGGATCGTCCCTCAATCAAATTGAGGCAAAAATCTTGTTTTGATACCAATTGATATAAATACGTCAATGAATTTACTTATTGAACTATGCCTACTGTTACGATTGATCTAAAATTATCTAACTTTATCTAATAAAATGTTGTGTGCATGATCCCATGAGATTGGTCTTGGGTCAAGCCTAGGTTAGATGAGTCTAGTTGGGTAGAAAACAAGTTTTGTTCTTAAAATATTCTAACAGAGTTCAGGAGAAAATTTATTTCTCTTAAACAGTTTCACAAAAAAATCTAAAAATTGGACACTAGTTTTAGGACAGGTAGAGAAAGGTCCTGGTAAAATATTAAGACTAGACTCAACTGGGTTACAAAGTCATGAACTCAGAAATAGGGAACTAGGTTAGGGCTTGGACTGGGTTTGGACTGAGATTTGGATCTGACATGTTATATTAGAAAAATCAGATCTCTCTATTAGACTGAAGATAAATTCTTATTTTTATTGAGTAGGCTAGGGATGTGTTGAAAAAGTTATGGTTCAAATTTCATACCTAAACTTGTTACAGTTAGGTAGATATGATGTCTGCTGATTTTTGCAGTTCACAACAACATAAACATGGCCAAAACTAGGTTCAAGGGTTAGATGGGTTCAAGAATGAGTATGGGCTTAAGATACGGGTTAGTTTGACTTGCTAGGGTGCCGTTATGCTAAACACATGGCTTGGATAGGGGTTGAGGGTCTTTAGGGCACTAGGTTCACCATGGTGAGTTTGTTAGCTTAGCCATTGGTCACAACGAGTTCACCGCACCGTTGATACTTGGACTTGGGTTGCAGCCTAGTCCTTGATTTTCATGACCTAGAGAAGATTTTGTTCTCTAATACCAGAGAACAAGAGCAGAGAGAGATGTGTGAGAGAAGGCCTATGGGCTAATATAGATAGATCTAGAGGCATCTTTTAGAGAGAGAGAAAGCAACTCATGATCATATACTCTACATAATGAGTCTCTTGTATAGGTTAGGGAGGCTACACAATTTACAAGACATAATAATTAGAAAAAGTCTAAAATAGATAAGACCTACTTCTCTAGCTAGAACCTTCACTTGGCTCACCAATGTAGAGCCCAATTCACAAGGTCTCCTTGGGCCATTAAAGGAGAGACTTCAATAGGGAAACACTGTTCACCAGGGCCATTAAAATGGCTAGGGTGTCCAAGGGGTGGGGCTCATACATCCTTCTATGTCCTTCTAGAAGGGATGCCTCATGTGGTCCCACTTGCATTTAATTTTTCAGGAGGGGGTGTCCTAGGTCTAGTCCCACATTGTTGATGTGGTTGTTGGCTGAGGTGGCTTGCATGGATGACATAGTGATACTTGGCTTGGGTCTCACTTGGCTAAGGTGGCTTGCATCAGATAGCTTGAGTTTTGGGTCTCGATCGGTCATACTTGACTTTATTCACAAGATTTGGATCCTTGGAGCTGGATCTGGACTCTTCTACCACTTGGTATGTATCAAGGACTTGATAAATGAATTTAGAGTAGGGTCTTCAACAATTTTGTCAGTATCATCCCCTTTTCTTTGAGATTTGCCTAGCCCACTAGACAAATCTCGCTATGAAGGTTGTCATCTATATCTAATATAGGCATGATCCTTCACTTTGTTTGACAGACTATCTTTCAGCCTTTAACACCATTCAGCTCATGTGCATCTTTCATCCATTTGTAGTTTCCAACAAGATAAAAAATAGTGCATGAAGAAATTCCAAACACCATGAATCGCACTCCCGAGATTGTCGCTTCCTTATCGGTGCTTTCATTGAGATGCAGACTCAAGTCTTTCCCGATGACAATTGTGCTTGCATGTAGCTTCACTTCATCTCCAGATATCCATCTACCTAATAAGGTCTCACCCTTAAACCCATCCTTACCAATTGTCTGGACACAGACTCGGGTGAGGGACTTAAGCTCCGGTTAAGTCGGACTGGTTCATACAGACTTGAAAAAAAAATTGGTTATACCAAAAGGTGTAATTTTTTTTTTTTTTGAAAATTTTGGGGGCTGATTCTAAACACCTCAGGGAAGACTCAGTCAAAAAATCAGGGTCGGAGAGCATTGTATCAAAGAGATATGGTAATTCTCATATTTAATTATTTAATTTTTTTTTTTACTTTAACAAGGTCTCACCCCTACACCCATACACACAAGGTCTTCAAGAATTTGGTTTGCACCAGAAAACAAGAAAAAAGTTGGAAATAAATGAAATTTTAAATAAATAGATTTAACTCACCTCAATTTTGAGTTAACAATAAGATTTCTCATATTTTTATAGATGAGAATCCTCAATCCCAATCAAAATAAACTACCTAGCTTATAAACTCTAATTAAGATTAGTTTCTATCAAAATTAACTTTCTAATTAGATACGAGTTCATTACTTGGACCTAATATCCAAAAACAATCTAAAAATCTAAAATATAAAATGGATCCAAATAGTCCCTTATGGACTTCGGGTCTTCTGCTCCACTTCTGCATCACATAATCACAAATATGGTCGATACTTTGAAAATCTAGCAATGTTTTAGCGAGTTGTTAAAAGGCAATAAAAATCTCAAAAGTATCACACGATCTTGAAAATCTCTTCCATGTTCAGCATATCTTGATATTATTGCTATTTCATTGCATTGATAACATGATAATGTTTGGACTTGTGTAGTTTTTATATTTAACAATTTAAATGCATTTTATTTTATTTTTACTTTTAACTATACATTTTCCATGGCTTTTGCTATTTTATGGGAAAAAAATTCAACTTATCACAAGGTTTTCTCTTGCCAAGAAAATCCCAAGGATAAGAGTTGGGTCTAAAAGAATCAGTGTAGAGATCACACACACGCACAAAGGGAAGGCAACTCCTCACAGCTCTCTCTCTCTCTCTCTCTCTCTATATATATATATATATATATATATATATATATATATATATATATTCGGGATTGTGTCTTAAATTGAATCAATTAAACTAAAAGCGTTTTTCCAAAAAAGCTGCAGCCAATCAAAAGTATTCCTCGTGAAGCTCAAGGGTCGTTCGGTCATTTCCTTCTCCTTGTTCCTTTTGTTGTCTTTATCGCGAGTGGCGTCCTAATGATGCCTGCCATGCCTTAATATTGCGGAGGCACCAAGCCAGACGTCACGTGTTTGAATCCCCCCGGACACGCTTTCATGTCTGGCTTTGGTCATTGATTGTGGCCAACCACCACCCCCCTGTCCTTTCACAGGGTACCTCGGCGGACCTTTAGCTTGACTTAGACTGATAGGTAGGGCTGTAAACAGGCTGGAACTTCATGGGAAGCAAGTCCTTACTCCTTCAAACGGGTAGCTGGGTTAGGGTTTGGATCTGACCCCCGATGACCACTGAAAGAATCGGGTGTGCGTCTATTAGGGTCCTGTTTAGCAGCTTCTAGTTTTGGATCTGAAAGTTTTTGTCTAAGAGTGGACGAATCTATGTTGGATCCAGATCCAACTTTCCAAGTTAGTTCGGACCATGTCAACCCGACCCATTAGCCTATCGGACCCACCAACTCTGGTGGGTCCAGTTTGGTTGTAGCTAGAATTACGTTGGAATCAGGGAACCCATTTACAGCTGGGTAGGTCATGAACGCTGTGCCCCACGAAGGGGTTGCACCCTGATGGCAACGGGTCCCACTCCCATCCCACCAAAGGGGTGCATGCATGCCTTTAAAATTTGCTGGCCGGCTCAGCTTTATGCCACCAACTAACCAATCATGCTATTTCATTCGAACATATAACAGAAAGTCCAACTTGGTACGGTGTATGATTGTGAGCTCACTGAGGGTGGGTTGACCAAGCTCGGCTCAGTTAGACAATCAAGCCCGTGTAGGGCTTAATCCCAGCTAAGCCTAGACTGCACTCTTTTAACATATGGTGCAGTAAATGCAATCCATTTAACATTTTAACGTCTGGAGAGCAATAAGGCCAATCATGTATGAAGACAAATACCACATGAAATTTTAATGCAATCAACTACTCCAAAAGGCTACATTTTAATACATTAGCTGACTAGCTGTTAATTTGCCAAAATTTTTGGTAATATGATTTTTGAGTGTGAAAATTTTCATTGTTCCAGTTTGGATTGATCTGATTGTTCCTTGAATGGATGACCATGATAACAGATTGAGGAAAGTTGGGTGGGTGGCCATCATGTCCTCTCGTCTCTACATCAACCCATGACTCTGTGCTCTGGTGGTGTCAGAAATTTTAGGCTTCCAATGTCAAATTGTGAACCATCCACTGTTTTTAACATCATCAAAAGGCCATTCCTACCCATTGTTTGAAGGTCAGAGAGCCGTCTCTCTTACTATCAATGGTCCAACAACGGGTTAGACCTTTACTTTGTGCCACCTCTCTGTTGGTATCTCACCTGTCCATTGATTCAAAACCTTGGTCGTGTCCAGTTGATTAGGCTGCTCTCAAAACCTTTCATAAAGGCACGTTCTCCTTCTTTCAAGTGCCAAATTGGTCACGTACATGGGTAATGCTTTGGCATGATTGATGAGGTTTTCCTACAAATTTCTCTCTCTCTCTCTCTTTTTTTTTAGGTAATTGGACAAAACCATTTCACTGATAATTTCTGATCGAGCTCATTGCTATGAAAACCTCAACTCGGTCCCCCTTTACCCAACAGAGAAACATTCAGCTTTGGCCTCACAGCAATGAAAGTACACCAATGGTTTCTAAATTTGTGATGGCCGTTTAGATTGGTTAATTTACGTTCACGAGTGGCTCAGCTACCAGATAACTGAAGCCACTGTGGGCTACACTAAGCTAAGATGAGAGGAGTCTTTGTGGGCTAGGATAGTATGAGTGAAATCTTTGTGGGGTTAGGCTAAGAACAAAAACTTGTGTCACGGGTTACATGAGTTAAATTAATGGAAAATGAGGGTACTGTACGGGTAATTTGACTCGATTATCTAAAAACCTTATAATTTTTTATATTCTTTCGATGTCCAAAATCATAAATATTTGATTTTGTTAGGACACTTTTACCTTTCACAATTACAAATTTAAGCTTTTTTGTGATAAAATTGTACCGCCCGTCAACTATGTTCAACACCCATTTAAATCCAGAATCATAGATTTTTTTATGCATGCATAATCAAATATATTTAGTTGCAAAATTCGGTGCAACTCAAACCACCAAAATCACAAATTTTCTACTCTTTCACATGTAATCAATAATTTGCATAAATATATTTGCAAAACACCTCTCGTAAATATCATATTGTTTCGCATATATCCTGAAATCACATAAATTCATGTGCAAAACTCTACTTAAATAAAACCCACAAAATCGCAAATATGCTACTTTAATATTTGCAAAATTTTTATTATACATGTTTTTTCTTAATAGTTGTGATTTTGTCGAATCATATATATACTCGATTTTGTTCGAAGGTTTTTTCTTCTCGTTTCTATTTGCAAAGAACTTCTTTGTAGAACCCTTCGAGCAATTCTTGCATTCCGAGAAGGTTGTGATATAATCTTTGTGATCGACTTTTCCATCTACATGTTCAAAATGTGAGTTTCATACAATATATACCTAGGTATTTTTATGCATATTTTTGTTTAATATGGCAGCCTACAATCAGGGGGTGTGAACAAATCCAACCCGTGATCATTGAATATCTCCATTCGTATTTGTGTTTGGATGTTGCTATGGATTTTTTTTGTATGTTTCCTTGTATTGTCATCGACGTCCTGAGCCACTAGATTTAACATTTAGGGTTTACTATGTTTAGGTTTTTTGCATATAAATTTATATATTGTTGTAGATGAATTATGATTGTTTGCTTGTCTTTTAGTTAATATTTGTTGTTCTTATATTGGTATAATAGTGCTAGGGTTCACTATACACAAAACATTGAAAGAGATAAAGTACACTATCATGATTATTGTAGGCAGTCAATGATGGCATCTAAAAGGGCTAAAGTATACTATCGTAGGTCTGATTATACTAATTGAACTGGATATGCGGCATGCGTATTAGGCCTCCACTATAGTTATTCTCCAAACAACCAAGAAATATAGATATATATTAAGGAGGATGATAATGTAGAATCGATGTTAACTAGTAGTGACGTTTATTTGAAAGTATCCAAAGTTAATAAAGGAACAGTTAAACAAGTAGTTGATCAATGAAATGATGTGAATCCCGTAGATAATATACAGGTATCTCAGGCACCATTTATCGAGCTAAGTCTTTTGCCGATTATTCAACTGTCCCAAACAGTGGACAATAATGATATTGTACATGATCGACAGATCACTGCAAATGATATGAAAGCACGTGTGCCAAACAATGAGAAAAGAAGTGTAGTGATCTTTATCACAATAATTTGAATAACATGCAACCTTTTCAGGTATACGACAATGCTAGGTACAAGTTGTAATTTTGATATAATTTATGGTTGAGATGTATGTGTGATAATGAATGTGATATTTTGATGGTTAATCTTGAATGTTTGAAATGTAGGAATGATGCACACATGGAAGCAAATGAAGCGATGAATACAATGAATTTTGATTTACTTAGTATAACTGAACAGTCAATTAGTGATAGCAATGATCATGTTGACAGTACAAAATTCAATGATATCGATGATGATTATGAGTATACCATGTCGATAGGAGACAATGAAAACATTGATGACATTAGACAAATAAGGGTGGGTGAAAGTGATGCACCAATGACATTGTAGATTGTGAACCCTTGGTTCTCGTTCAATACAATGAAGAGCAATTAAAAATCATTAAAGCAAAGACATTTGATTTGTATGAGAATTTGCATAATGAAAGGAGGGCTTAATGATTGTGAACAATTTTAATGGCTATCAACACACTCAAATGATCGAAAAATTGTTTTGGGCAAAAGGTTTAATGATCTCCAGCATTGCTACGAGTTTTTGAAAGATCATGTGATAAAAAATTACTACAAAGCAAAATTCTTAAAGAACTACAATAACACATTCATTGTCGTATGCACGAGGAAGAACACTCATATGACGGTTGATTGTCCCTGAAAGATCCATTACACAAAGGTATGCTAAGCAAGTCTCTTTCAAGTGAAGAGGTATTATAACGAGCATACATGTGGTGGATCACTGGGCAACCTTGTAGTGATGAAAGTGCCTTCCAATTGAATGACATCAGTTGCAAGGAAGGTGTAAAGATTACTTATAAACAAGGATGGCTTAGACGAGAATATACTATATGGTTCATTCGAACAACCACAAAACAACAATGTAGCTCGAGCAGCTACAAAACAATAATACAATTATTTTCTTTATAAAGTTAAGGAACAATGCACAAACACATACAATTACAATTCCACTGACATGGATCTGAAACATTGGGCTAACTGTCACTTTTTCAGCAAAAAGATATGGGTGCTTAACATTTAATATAGCAGAGAGCTCCAATTCATAAATTCTTGCCATGCATGATAAGCCACTAATTTTACTTATTAAAAAGCTTCGTTTAATATTGATGAAACTATTTGAGAAAAGAAAGATTGTGGGGTAACATATGATAGGCATTGTGGTGGCAAAGATAAAAGAAAAGCTAGAGAAACTAAAGAAAAATGCATAACAAATACATGTGCAAGTAGTGCATTGCCTCCAACAATAGTAAGAAGCCCACAACCGATTTCACAATTACAGTATTGATCTTCAAAGGTGCTTCCGCTCTTATGAAGAGTGGTAGGTTATAGGGATTCCTTGCAAACATGCAATCACTTATATTTTGTATGAGGGCAATCTACTAGAGGATTACTGCAACAAGTTTTTCATAGTTGAATCGTATCGAGCTACATATAATCAATGTCCATCCTTCCCGATAGCCGATAATGTTTCACACATCGCTCTACTTACTCTTATAGCTATCTATCAACCAAAAGTGGTTTGCAAAGCAGAACGACCTAAGGTTAATAGATGGATAACAAAACATAAGGATGTTGTGCCATATAAGTGCAGCGTATATGGTAAGGTTGGCCACAACAAGCAACAACATAAATAATAATTTGTATATATATCTAATGTTGTTTAATGAATTGCTTTGTTGTGTGTATATGCAATGTTGTTTAATGAATTGCTTTTTTGTGTGTATATCTAGTATTTTTTAATGAATTGCTTCTTTATGTGTATATTTAGGTAGTTTGAGATTTATGAATATATACGTTCTTATAAAAAAAAGGAATCAAAGGGCCTCGAGTTTAAAAAAATCAAGGAACCACTAGATATACATGAGATATAAGCAATATCTGAAATTATGTATGCATATTTGATATTAATCGTATACAATTTAATTTGTTGTTAAGAACAAGTTAAAGGAAATGCTATAGAAGAGAACATCCTAGAGTTGAAAGAGTATGTAATGCCCCAATTTTTGAAACTAAAATTTTACAGATTTTTTTTAAATCCCTTTACACAATTTTCAAAAAAACAATGAAAACTCTTTTTAAACGTGATTCAAGCTTTGGGCGGGTTACAGTTTCCAACACACACGTGTAAAACTAGAAATAACTGAATCAAACCATCAATTGAATAAAATTAAATTAAAATACTAGTCTTACATAATCAGAGTTTACAAGTTTTAATAAAATAATTAAATCATAAAAATAATCAAGTCCTCCCTGAAGCCTAAAAGAAGTGTGACTCTCTTGGCGCCACCCTGAGCCTTCTGTCATCACTAGCCAACTTACTTGTTACCTGAAATATTAAAAGTAGTGGCATTAACCACAACCCTTGTAGGAAACACTATATAACATAGGCATGAAAAAAATACCAATACATAAAGCATACATCTTTCACCCAACAAACATTTCATAGCATATCATAACATATAAGCAAAATAAGGATTATAATTACAATAATGATAAGTTTGCATACAGGATTTCACAATAATTCATTCTTACCCTCAAGTAATGAACATGCATCCATATCATTATCAATCAAGATCACAATAAGACAAAGCCATATATTCCAACATATGCATGAACTCAAAATCATAATAGATATTTATGCCAACCTTCAATGAAATATTTAAACACTTGTGTATCTAATCTAATACATTGTTTTACTTTTCTATCCTATAAGGGTACACTCCTAGGAACCTACTCTAACTCAGCAATCAGATGAGGGATTATTATGCTATATATTTTAATTACCACATTAATCCAAAGAGTCAGAAAAACATCTACTAAACTGGTTCATGATCGAGAGAGACTTCACAGTGGTTTAGAAAATCAATTTCTACTCTGCAGAGCTTGACTACCTACCTAGGACAAATTGGCAGTCTCAATCCCCTACACTATCGATTGGAAACCAAAGAAGCACCTATGCCCTTAAAACCATCATTGTCAGTTGGCGTGTGTACCTCCTACCCTCTGCAAAGTAGGCCAGAGCTCAAATGGGATATAGGTGTTATGACACTCAGCTCAACTACAACACTGGGTGCATTCGACACCAGGCTCAACAACCCCAAGCTTCACTCTGGGTAGCTTAATCCATTGCCGTAAAAGGCATGAACCCACACCCCCTGAACTCCTTAAAGAGCAACTAAAATAGCCCATTTGATCCATCTCAAGGTACATACTCCTTTTTAAGGAGCACTCAAGAGAATCTCAAGGTATGTACTTCCTTTTTAAGAGCACCCAAGAGTTAAGTTTAAGTGTGTGTATGGGCTTATTTATTATAACTTAACTAGGTGCTCACTAGTACCCTTGGATCCACCGAACCTGGCTCATCTTCGAGCCCCATGTATGCATAACTTATATGACTTACAAGATATCACATGCCATATACCATATTACATGATGCATGAGACTCATTTCAATATAGCATAAACCATGAATTTCATAAAATAACACATGTATGACTATGTACATTACATGTCCCAATTATTATGCTTAAATATCACGTTTTTAATATGCAGTCCCATATGTCATCATGCACAAATAGTCAACATGCTTGCATACAACATAAACATGAAACATTACATATCAGTATATACATGATTAACATCACATTTCAATAGCATGCACATGATTTTAAACAAAACAAGTTCACAAGCCAAGAAATTGTCCAAAATCAATAACTGCATGTATCAAAATTTTTATGTTGTTCATGGATTTATTACACCATCATCCCAAACAGATATGAACCCATAAAAATTCACAGCCATACTAGAGAGTATTAGCTCTAAAATCCAAGTGATAGCTCAAAGAAAAACAATATCATTTCCCATATCAATTCATGGACCATGAACTATTTTTTTGTTCTGTCAAAACTTGACAAAAACTTTCTTTATAAAGAAGCAGTCACCAGACCAGATCTGAGAGAGATCTCATCCTCCAAAATTTTTTAGTGTTAGCAATACTTGTTAGCTTTCAAAAGCATCTGAGTTTTCTCAAAAACTCTATCATATGATTTTTTTATATTTTCTAGACCGGACCCTGTCTGAGACAGTTCCAGTTCCAAATTTCCTAAAAAGTCTTGAATTTCACATGACTTGTGTGAGCCTTCAAGATTCACAAAGAACAATACTTATTTTTCTCAGACTAATTCATACAATAATCATCACATATCCAAAAATCAGCTGTAAGCATGCTTGTTCGTCTATGGCTGCAAATGGGTATAGCAGGGCATACGTTGTATGCATGCTCATGCTAGCATATACAAACGACTTAGCAAAATCCCTCTTATGTGTATACTTGAAAAATTTACGCATAAATTCAAATTTCCACACATGAATAATTGAAATATCCTCATATTGGGTGCGTAGTGAGCTAGGCTATGTGATACTCATGCACATGAATGTTCAATGATGACAATTCAAGAAAATGCATCTAAAATGTCTTATGACAAATGCAATATGACTTAACTATGTTTTTGTATATGTTTATGATAAATGCAATATGACATTTCATAGGGAATAATCATAATTACCTATGCTTATGCTTATGATAAATGCAATATGACATTGCTCATGAAATAATCATGATTACTTATGCTTATGATAAATGCAATATGACATTGTAAATAGAATAATCATGTTTGCCAATTCTTATGCTTATGATAGATGCAATATGACATTGTACATAGAATAATTATGATTAGCTTATGCTTGACATGAATGCAATATGTCAAAAATGCATAGAAAACATCTATGCTAGTGCTGAGTGCCTTATGACACCAATTGTTCATGTTTATGCTAAATGCAACTTGTATATGAAATTTTGAGGCTATGTAAAAAATACAAGAAAAAAGATGCATATGACTTTGAAGGCTATGCTTGTTTAAAAGAAATCGGCATACGATGCATAGAAGCATGCGATATTGATGTTTTTGTTTTTGACAAAAATTATTGCCTCACGAATTGGCTATGAAGCCTACACGTAAATGAAATACATAGCATGTTGTAGAGATTCATCAATATGCATTTGAATGTTATGATTTGTTATGCCATGATATGACACATTGAGGCATGTATGAACATCATTAGACTTGTGTGTGGATATTGTCAAAAAATGAAGTAACTATTGAAATGCATTAATGGATGATGCTCTCTTGTGAGCTTGGGTGGGTTGTGACCCCACATTATGAGAGGAAGACTCACTTTGCATGCAAACATCTACACATTAAAGACCGTTGTTGTCGCCTTTACCAACGAGGTGCTCATATGGGCTAAAGGCGCCAGAGCACGTAAATTGGGTTGGGCAAAATCATGTCATGACATATATACTGCCCTGAGGGGAATATGAAGGCTATTGAGCTTATTTGTCTCGTGAAGCGAGGGCATGGAATACTAACTACCCTAATAAAGATGAAACCGCCCATGTAACCCATTCATACTATGTTCCACCTTAGTGAGGGTGGAACAATATAGATCCGAGTGACAATGTCACATGTAGGTTTGAACTACATGTCATACCGACTTGAATTAAGGAGCAAAGTCATCTTTGGACCTCCAGTCACTCAGAGTTAGGGAAGTCGAAGTTGCCTAAAAGTGGTATACCTCAGCTACTACAGTATTACAAGATCGTAATCCGGTTTACCCGTGTGCCGAAGATCTCTCAGTTACGGACCGCGGGTTTGGGTTTGTTTATCTAATCAGTAGGTACTACGAGAAATATACAATTTGCATAGTGAATACCATAATATACTCTAGATGGCATAAGGACAATTACCTATGTGTACTCGGAGGTGTAAACCTATCGAAAATAAAATTACTAACACTACTAACCGACTGACATGGTTATTGCTTCTTTATGTTATCCATGATGTTTATTTACTTGAGATTCCATGCTATGATGTTTGAATTTATATGATAAATATTCTGCAATTATATGACTGTTATGAAGCATGCTATGATAATAATAGTTGTTTAATTAATTATCATTATGCATATTATGTGGATTTGCTTATCTGCTCACAAGAATTTTGACCCCGTTTCATGAGGCACATGTGATGAATGAAGATATGGTGTGAAAGTGCGGTGTGCGGCGAGGCCATGAACCATCCTTTTCTAATAGTCTTGGAGATCCTTGGACAAACTTTTGGGTGTCTTTTTTTAATTAAGATATTTTAATGTTTATTGAAAACTTGTATTTAAATATTCTGAACTATGTGAGAAAGATGGAATGTGAATTGTTTCTTTCAATTTTGTGAGTTAGGGATGAACCTAATTTTAAAAGGAACCAAGTCCTGTCTCATGCAATTATTTTATTTACGTAACCTGCTATAATTGTCAGACTTTTTAAAACCCATTTATATTGGTTATACTATTTCAATATATATATATATATATTGGTTAAAATTTTACATTTTCAAAATTAAAATTTTTGGGGCATTACAACATTAGTATAAAAGTAAGATTAAGAAAAAAATGGTTCAAGACTTATAAAACATCGCCAATCGCACTGTAAGTATCACCAGTTTTAAGTTCATTACTTTGTTCTATGTTAAATAGTTGTGATTTACTCATGATGAACTCAATAGATTAACTTGTGTTTAAATGTCTTGGGAAGAGTGATGTCACATTATGATTGGAGCATTACAGGACCTAGCTCAAGGAGGTGAACACTTAAATCAGGCCATCCAAACGGTCTCATACAACATTAAAATGCTCCTACAGGAGGCACAATCATGTAGAAGGTGCAATATGGACCATGCAAGACAAATCTGTCCGCATGAGTTGAGTGATTGTATCTATTGTGGTATGAGGGGACACATAATAAATGAGTGCCAACTGAAGATGAAAAATGAAAAATGGCAGAGAAATGCAGATGGATGTACTCTCACAAGCTAGCCCAGTACCAGTACCTATAGTGGTAGGGGATCCAAATCCCATGGTTTGGGAAGCTGGAGCAGACTCACCTATCTTCACTCCAGCATCCTCCGAGTACTCCCTCGCAACATTCACCACTCCTCCTAAATCTTCACAATACACACCATCATCACCACCATACTCTCCTATACCTAAGTGACGGCATACCATGAAGAGGCTGAAATACCATAGGCACTACACCAATCGTCCATAGGATATAGAGACACCCAATTTCCTTGTGTAGGAGTTAGGAACTCTTAAATTTTGTGATGATATATGTTTAAAGTTTTTGCCATCATTGCTGGGTACTTTCCAGATTTTTGTTTGTTTGTTGTGAACCTATCAAGGCATAATAATACACAAACTATTTTGCTTCTTACTGATGTGAGTAATTGTCTGTTATGAGAGCAACTTTATCAAATACATGACACCAAGATAAAAACTGACCTAACTTCTAAAAACACTTTTTTGCATGATCCTTAGATGGCGTGTCATGGAAGATGCAACACTATCATGGACACCCTAAACTATCTGACAACGGTTGTAGGGCAGCAACTTGAAGCTATGTGCATAATGAGAGACAACCTCCATCAAGTAGTACATGAATACACGACACCTGTGCCACTAGCGATTGACGGAGCTTCACATAAGAGAATCCTCTCTCTTTCACTAAAAAGTCATGCCCTAAAGTGGCAGAAAGCTGGATTCAACAGATCAAAAGAATCTTTAAAGTTTTGTGAGTCCCCAAGGATAATAAGGTGGATTTTAGAATGTACCAACTCAAAGAAAATGCGAAAATATGGTGGGCTACAACCCTAGAAGTCAAATTCTTTAATGGACCAGCGCTACGTGAACAATTCATCAAAGTAGTCTATGCAGCTTACTTTCCAAAGCATGAGAAAAGAAGAAAGATGCAAGAATTCTTGGACCTACAACAAGTTGGATCCACACTGGCAGACTATATCATTAGATTTTGAGGTTTAGAGTGATAATGTCCCAATGTCTACACCACAGAGGAGGAACATACTATGAAGTTTGCACATGGACTTAAACCAGTCCTGAGAACTAAGGTTTATACTCGTAGACCAAAGACACTGGATGAGGCCATCAAGATGACTACTCTCCTAGATCACTACTGGACAGAATCTTAAAAAGCCCAACCTAATTGAAGGGTATAACTTTCAATAGGTCAAAGGAGGTGGTGTAAGAAAATATTTTTTCAGAAATATTCAGGTGGTAGAAGGTTCACACCACTGACCAAGAAGTCAAGACCACAAAGAGGCACACAACCTCAACAACAAAGACCAACACAATCTTGCCCAAATTGTAGAGTCAACTATCTGGGGCGACCTTGTCTCCTTAAGACTAGCGAATGTTTGTATTATAGCAAAATGGGCCACTATGTCAAGGATTGCCACAAGAAGTAATATGATGAATGAAAGAAATGGCCCAGAACATCGCAACAATTGTCTCAACGACCACCATAGCAACAACAAAAGCCAACCAAATAGAAAGTAGTGGCAGGACACGTCTATGCCACTACCGTGGAATAACTAACCAAAGGCGAGTTGGTGCAAGGTATTGTACTAATCGTTGGACAAGCGACTATTACTTTATTTGATTGTGGTGCCACTCATTCTTTCATTTAAAAAAAAATCATAAAACAACTGCATATACTTGTCAAAACCCTGAACTACCCGTTGGAGGTACATACTACGACTGGTGAATGTTCTTTCTGCATAACTTATGTACCAAATATAGAAGTCTTGATAACAAGAAAAAACTTACCTACTGATATGATCCTACTTGATATGACTGACTTCGATATCATATTCGGCATGAATTGGTTGTTCGAGTACCATACACGGATCGTGTGTAGAGAAGGAAATGTTGTTTTGACTGAACCTGAGTGTCCAACAGTAGAGTTAAAATTTTTAGGTCCACATTGAAAGGCAAGTTGATTTCTTCTTTGAAAGCACAAAAGTACATAAAAAAAGGGTGTGCTGCTTTCTTTGTTAGTATCACCCTAGTTGAATAAAAAACTACGTCAATAGAGAAGCTAGACATAGTAAGAGAATTTTCAGATGTATTTTCGAAGGATTTACCTAGACTCCCTCTACAGCGAGTAGAGTTCAATATCGAGTTGTTGCCTGGCACAATGCCGATTTCTAAAGCACCATACTATATGGCATTAGCCAAACTCGAAGAGTTGAAGAAGAAACTACAAGAGCTTATGGATCGAAGATTCATTCGATCGAGTGTATCTCCTTGGGGTGCACCAGTATTGTTCATGAAGAAGAAAGACAACGATGAGATTGTGTATTGACTACAAGATGCTCAATCAGACTATCATCAAGAACAAGTATATGTTACCACATATTGAGGACTTATTCGATTAATTGTAGAAGGCTAAAGTATTTTCAAAGATTGACCTTAGAACTGAGTACCATCAACTCAGAATTAAGGATGAGGATATCCCAAAGATTGCTTTTCGAATAAGGTATGAATATTATGAGTTCGTAGTGATGTCTTTCAGACTCACTAATATGCCAACAACCTTCATGGATCTCATAAACAAATCATTTTGACCTTATGTGGATACATTTGTGATCATATTCATCGATGATATCTTGATTTACTCTGAAAATTCAGATCAATATAAAGAGCATTTGCAGATCATATTAGGAGTCCTTAGGGAGCATCAGTTGTTCGCTAAGTTCTCTAAGTGTGAATTTTGGCTCGAGGAAGTTATGTTTTTGGGTTACGTGATATTTATGAATGGAGTATCCGTGAATCTAACCCAAATAAAAGTTGTATTAGATTGGAAGCAGCCTAAGAATATGAGAGATATTAGGAGTTTTGTTAGTCGAGCAAGATACTATCGACGATTCATTTAAGACCTTTTTAGAATTGCTTTACTTATGACCAAACTTCTGCGTAAAGGAATCAAGTTCAAATTGATAAAAAAATGCGAATTGAGTTTCCAAATTTTGATGACAAAGCCCACAACAACTCCTATCTTGACTTTGCCTTCTAGTCGAGGTGGTTTTGTGGTGTACACAAATGCTTCTGAAACATGTTTGGATTGTGTGTTGATGTAAAAAGTTAAGGTTATAGCATATGCATCTCGTCAATTAATGATTTATGAACAAAACTATCTAACTCATGACTTGGAGCTAGCAACAATAGTTTTTACATTGAAGCTTTGGCAACACTACTTGTATGGAGACAAGTTTGAAATCTTTTTGGATCATAAGAGGCTCAAATATCTATTCTCTTAAAAGAAACTAAACATGAGACAACGACGGGTAGAGTTTATCAAAGACTATGAATTTACTTTATCCTATCACCCAAGAAAGGCAAATATCGTAGCAGATTTCATTGTTGTGAGTAGTTGAAAGCTTGTAGAGGATTTCATTGCTTGAAAACCCTTTTCAGATGGTTACGAAGTTATTCATTTGCCTGGTTTGACCATACAATCAGAAATTCTCTCAAAAATCATTGCAGAACAGAAGCAAGATGCTTAGTATGAAAAACTGAAAGCACAAGCATAAGAAGAAGGTATGTCTTTTTTGTATGGAAGATGATGAAAGTATATGAATGGAAGGATAACTCTTGGTGCCAGATAACCCTGAATTGAGAAAATAAATTTTAGATGAAGCCCATAAGACCAAATACACCATCCATCCTAGAGGTACCAAGATATTCAAGGACCTGCAACGAAAATATTGGTGGAATGACATGAAGCGAGAAGTAGCGGCATACATCTCAAGATGCTTGACTTGCCAACATATTAAGATCGAGCACCAAAGGTTTGCAGGATAATGTAGAGAATTGAGATTTCTTAATGAAAGTGGAAAGACATTACCATGGACTTTGTGATAGGTCTACCATGGACCCGCAAGAAACACAATGTGATTTGGGTTATAGTCGACAGATTCACTAAGTCTGCTCACTTTCTATCTATTAAGATTAATCAGACTCTGGAGAGTCTGGCTGAGTTGTATGTCAAGGAGATAATGAGGTTTCACAGAGTACTAATTTCGATCATGATCCATAGTTTACATTGCGATTTTGGGGACAACTTCTGCAGGCATTAGGTACAAAACTTAAATTTAGTATTGTGTTTCATCCGCAGACTAATGGTCAGTCAGAAAGAACGATTCAAACCTTAAAAGACATATTGTGAGCTTATATGCTTGATTAGAATAGTGACTAGGATGTGCATCTGAATTTGGTGGAATTTATATATAACAACTATCATGTGAGTATTGGGATGACTTTATATAAAGCTTTGTATGGGAGGCAATGCAGATCACCAACTTACTGAGATGATATCGATCAGTGATCGACCAAATCACCAATGATATTGCAACACTACACTCAACAAGTTCAGAAAATCCGAGATAGGTTGAAAGTTGCCTAGGACCGACAGAAGAGTTACGCTGACCAACAACATTAGGAGTCCACTTTTATTGAAGGAGATATGGTATTTGTGAAAGTGTCTCCTACTAAGAGTGTGTTCAGATTAAAAAAAAAAGAGAAAGTTAAGTCCGAGATTCATTGGACCGTTCAGAATCCTGGAATGGATCAACAAAGCAACATACTATGTGGAGTTACAACCACTGTATGCCCAGGTTCATAACGTTTTTTATGTATCTATGTTGCGGAAATACATCCACTACCCTTTCCACATCATCAGATATGAGGATGTGGAGGTGCTAGAGGATATAACCTTGTCGAAACGACTGGTAGAAATCATTGATCATCGAGATCAAGTTTTGCGATCGAAGACGATCCCGTTAGTCAAAGTACATTGGCAACACCATGGCATCGAGGAATGTACATGGGAACTCAAAGTCAGTATGCGAAAAAAATATCCTAACCTTTTTTTTAACTATGTAATAAGATTTTGCCAATGAAATCCTTTTCAAGAGGGCTAGGATGCAAGACCCACAATTTTTTTGAGATCTTAATCAAAATAAAGAAAATTTTTAATTTAAAAAATTTAAGTTGTGAAAATATTGATTTAATATTTATCTTAGCTAATTAAGATTATTCATATTTTAATAACTAGAAATTAAAATATTAATTAGCCAGAATAATTAAACTAGTATGTATTTGTTGATTAATCACAATTAATTCAAAACTATGTCTAATTAACCTTAAGTGAATAATTATATTTGAATTATTCATTAAACTATGAATTTAAATTAAGAAAAATCTATCAAAGTATTATTATAGAGTTTGGATCTAAATTGGATTTAGAGCGAATCCAATTGGGATCAGATCCAACTAGAAGATCCAAAGTAACAATTTTATGTTTAGAATTTTTAAAAATAAAATAAGGACCAATATGAAATTTTATAAATTGAGGTTCATAAAAGTAATATCAAGAAAAAGTGAAAGTAACAAATAATAAAATATGCAAAAAATGTAACTAAGTAGTTAGAACTAGTTGAAATGAAACCAACTAGAAGCTAACCAGGGGGGGGTAGTTTTGGCCTAGTTCCTACCTTGGTAATTGTAGGGAATAGGATTTTACATGAATCACAAGGTGGAATCTCTACAAATCCTAGGAAAAATAAAATTAGAAAAGGCTAGAAATCATAACATTCTTGTAGATTACCAATTTGTGAAAGTCTTCATATGACTAATGAAAGTCAAAGGTCATATTTGAGAACTTTTTTTTGAGAAGAGAGTTAGACCAATCTCAACCCTCCATCTTCTTACATGTAATCTAAACCGCATATCTCCATCTACTCATGGATTTTTGTCTATAAATATTACTCAAAAAGTAGGAGAGGCATTCAAAAGCCTTTTCTCTCCTCTCTCTCTTCTTTCTCCCTCTCTCATGATTTTGGTTTTTCTTTCTCTTCTTACTCTTGAGTGTAGTGTAGGGTGCCCTTAAAGAACTCTATTCTACACCATTTTGTGGTTGAAGAACAAGTTGTAAATTGATTCAAGCTTCTTTAAAAAAACAAAAGAGGTAAGTTCATCTTCATTTTTCGCATTTTGATTTTTGTTTCAAACTCTTCTCTTCCCTCTCTTTCTAATCGTACAAACATGCATTTCATAATGCGTGTAGGTATGCAGAAGGAACTGTCATGGTTTGAACCATGATTATCACATATGTGTTCACTCTCTTGACTCACACATGAATTTGACAAAAACCCATGGCCGAAAATGATGTTCACCAACTCTAATGGTGTTTCATCACTTTAAACCATGCTTCAAATCAAGATAAGTGACTTGCATTTCATTCTTCAGTTGTATCATTCTTAAAGTAATAATTGTGTATCTCATGATATATATTTCCTTTCTCTAACACATTCATGCTTGAAAATGAGATTCTCATTTTTTATGAGATTTTTACAAAGTGAATATGCAATTCTTCCATGTATGTAGCATTGTAGAAAAAAAACTGATGTGAACATGATAAAGTTCACATTTAAGATTTGTATTTCTTTCCACAAAAGAAAAATGATCCTTATGACTAGTTCATGTAGTTTGAAATGATTTATGGATAAAAATATAAACACCTCAAGTGTTAGTCATTTTGCGAACCCATCCATGGTCATAAAGTATTTCATACGTAATATCCAAATTTTAAGGAATGAAGAAATGAAAAAGTACGCAAAAAATTATTCTCACATATTAGTGGTGGAAAAGACGTTTCATTTCAAAAAAAATGTATATATATATATACACACACACACACACACATCATATAGTCACTTTAATTCTTCTTAATTCTTGAGACTTATTTCTTTTGAAAACTTGAAACAATGATTTTTTCTCCAAGTCTCAAATGTCACAACCATACATGAGATGCCTTGGTGAAAGAAGAACAAAAAAAAAATTGTGTTCATCAGCTGGATAGACCCAGTCTGGACCTGTCACGGTCTAGACCTGGTTTGGTCCATGCCATAGACTTGATCAGGTCTGAACCAGCAGAGTGGTTTAGACTTGGTTCAGGTGGGTCAACCAAGACCAGCCCTGAATCGAGCTAGCCAGTTCAGGCAGTCTGCATCAATTCGGTTCAGATTGGTTGTTCCAAGTGCCTTTGTCCAACCAAGGTCCGAACCTAGGCCTGACCGATTGGTCTGACCCAGACCCAGTCCAAGCTGGTTGGGCAGACCAGCCGCCAGTCACAAAAAAAAAGAGAACAAAAATAGAAGAAGAAAAAACAAAAAAGAAGAGGAAGATTCAAATTGTTTCAAAATAAGTGGTTCACAACACATAGGATGAATTCCAATGGCTGCAGACGAGTACAACAGAGCATATGTGGTATGCCTGCCCGTTCGTCTAAGTTAAATACACTATCATATACAAACGACTTAGTAAAATCCCTCTTATGCGCATACTTGGAAACTTTATGTGTAAGTTCAAATTTCCACACATGAATCGTTGGAATATCCTCATATTGAATGCGTAGTGAGCTAGGCTACGAGATACTCATGCACATGAATGTTTGATGATGACAATTCGAGAAAATGCATCTAAAATGTCTTGTGATAAATGCAATATGACTTAACTATGTTTGTGATAAATGCAATATGATATTGCACATGAAATAATCATGATTACCTATTCTTATGCTTATGATAAAGGCAATATGACATTGCACATAGAATAAACATCTTTGCATATGCTTATGCTTATGATAGATGCAATATGACATTGTACATAAAATAATTATGATTAGCTTATCCTTATGCATGACATGAATGCAATATGTCAAAAATGTATAGAAAACATCTATGCTAGTGTTGAATGCCTGATGACATCAATTGTTCATGTTTATGCTAAATGCAACTTGCATATGAAATTTTGAGGCTATGTGAAAAATATAAGAAGAAAAAAGATGCATATAACTTGAAGACTATACTTGTTTAAAAGAAATTGCATAAGCTCACATAAGTAGCATACAATATATAGAAGCATGTGATGTATAGAAGCATGCAATATTGATGTTCTTGTTTTTGACATAAATTATTGCCTCACGAATTGGCTATGAAGCCTACATGTAAATGAAATACATAGCATGTTGTATAGATACATCAATATGCATTTCAATGTTATGATTTGTTATGATATGATATGACACATTGAGGCATGTATGAACATCATTGGACTTATGTATGGATATTGTCTGAAAGATGAACTAACTGTTGAAATGCATTGATGGATGATGCTCTCTTATGAGATTGGGTGGGTTGTGACCCCACATTGTGAGAGGAGGTCTCACTTCGGATGCAAATATCTACACATTAAAGATCCTTGTTGTTGCCTTCACCGGCGAGGTGCGCATATGGGCTAAAGGCACCAAAGCATGTAAATTGGGTTGGGCAAAATCATGTCATAACATGTATACTGCTCTGAGGAGAGTATGAAGGCTATTGAGCCTATTTGCCTCGTGAAGCGAGGTCATGGAATACTAACCACCCTAATAAAGATGAAACCGCTCATGTAACCCATTCATACCATGTTTTACCTTAGTGAGGGTGAAACAATACATCCCTGAGTGACAATGTCGCATGTAGGTTTGAATTGCATGTCATACCGACTTGAATTAAGAAGCAAAGGCATCCTTGAACCTCCAGTCACTCAGAGTTAGGGAAGTCGAGGTTACCCAAAAGTAGTATACCTCAGCTACTACAGTAGTAGGGGATTGCAATCCAGTTTGCACTTGAGTCAAAGATCTCTCGGTTACAAACCATGGGTTTAGGTTTGTTTATTCGGTCAATAGGTACTATGGCAAATATACAACTTGCATAATGAATGCCGTAGCATACTCTAGTTGGCATGATGACAATTACCTTTGCGTACCCAGAGGTGTAAGCCTATCGAAACTAAAATTACTAACACTGCTAACTGACTGACATGGTTATTGCTTCTTCATGTTATCCATGATGTTTATTAACTTGAGATCCCATGCTATGATGTTTAGATTTATATGTTGAATATTCTGCAATTATATGACTGTTATGAAGCATATTATGATAATGATAGATGTTTGATTAATTATCATTATGCATATTATGTGGATTTGCTTACCGACTCACAAGAGTTTTGACCCCATTTCATGAGGCGCGTGTGATGAATGAAGATACAGTGCAAAGTACGTTGTGTGGCGAGGCCATGAACCATCCTTTCCTAGTAGTCTTAGTAATCCTTTGAGAAACTTTTAGGTGTCTTATTTTAATTTTGATATTTTAATGTTTATTGGAAACTTGCATTTAAATATTCCAAACTATGTGAGAAAGATGAAATGGGAATTATTTCTTTCAATTTTATGAGTTAGTGTTAGACCTAATTCTAAAAGGAACCATGTCCAACCTCATGCAATTATTTCATTTCTATAACCCACCAAAATTGTCTAACCTTTTAAAACATAATTATATCCGTTGCGCTATTTCAAAAAAAGAACTGGTTAAAATTCTATATTTTCAAAGTTGAAAAATTTGGGGCATTACAGTATCACCAACACTTTAGCAGCACACCACCTTTAGGATGCCCCAACCAAGGGATAGGCCACCTCCATAAAGACTTGCTGAAGGCCTTGCTCGATAATCCTTGCCACTGGCAATTCCCCTTTGTTTCTCTAGTTCGTGCAAACTACCCGAGGCGGTGGCTTATGACCTTCGTTCCCGGAATCTCCTTCCTTTGAGGTTCCTACAAGCAAGTTATCATCACCAACACTGCTGCGTCTGTTTTCTTTTGATCCCTGATGGTTGCGATTGGCTGTAGACAAGAGGACCTTGGTCCTTTGCTATATTTTCTATTAACTATTTGTATTTCGTTGTTGTTGTTTTGACTCATTGTTGTGACCTTGAGGACTTTGGTTCTCTGCCACGGCCACACTTTCGTGATGACCCTGTTGTTTCATGAACTCTTGGCCTGGTCACTAATCACAATGGTCATTGTCTTTATTAATTTTTTGTTGCAACTCTATCAGTTTGATACACTTCCTCTCGGAGATGACATTTGTCTTGTTGTATACACTCTTCTGTAGAACCACAAGACCATACTGTTTCACTAACTACGAAAGTAGGGTTTCACTACGACAACCTATGCATGTTTGTAGTATCAACCCATATTTGTTAGGTTCTGTACATTCTTTCATGCATTTGATAAACTGTGTTTGTAATGGAGGGACTAATGCATGAAATTTCCTAACTTATTAGGATTAGCAAATTTTCCATAATGGATTGTTCACATATACAAACCTATTAGTGTGTTGGGCTGTCATATATGGACTGTTTCGCATGTATATGAACTATCAAATATCGTTTGTTATGTATATAAACTATCAAATGTCGACTATTTTGCATGTATATGAACTGTCAAATGTTGACTGTTTTGCATGTATATGAACTATCAAATATCGATTGTTTCACATGTATATGAATTGTGAAATGTAGGTTGTTTCACATCTGTATATGAACTGTCAAATGTTGACAATTTCTCATGTATATGAACTGTCAAATATGGGCTGTTATATATAGCTTGTTTTGTGTATATGTATAGATATCTGGACTGCTATCTATAATTGTTTTATATAAGAACTTAATCATGGAATCATATGATGTCGGTTGTACTTTGAAGAGCATCTAGACATTTTCTAATCATTGTTTATAATTGACAACTTGTGAATGCATCTCTATAGCTATTTGTGAACTCTTACAAGTTCAATAAATGGGTATTTAATCATGTGTTGTTATATGTAATCATGAATTCTTAATATATTTGTTAGGCTTGTGTAAGGGTTGTATATGGGTGCGAATCTTTATGCTTTCCTCCAAGCTATTAAAGGAATTTGTCTAAAGCGTTGCCCATTTATAATTTGCATATTTTATGAATTATTGACATATGCATGAGTGAGGTATATGTTATATTTCTATGAATGCCCTGATGAGGGGCAAGTGTGGTATGTGAATCAATAATGTGTTATGAGGCATCTGAGAGATGCATTTGTGCACTAAAGGAGGAGGGGGTTGTAATGACCCAAACAAAATGGTACACCGGATCACATATACACATACACTCTAACTTGCTTTCATAGGCGAGATGCTCATAGGGGTTCGAGATACCCAAGCAAAAATCTAAATGGGTGGGTACATATGGTCTGATCACGAGATGATCATTACCCTAAAAGGGTCTTCGAGTTGTAAAGCTCTATTTAGCCTGTGAGGCACATGAAACCCAGTAATAAGATAGCATTGTAACCAATTCAATCTGAGGCACTACCTTGGAGAGGGTAGCAGGTACAAGCCTCTGTGACATAATAGTTTTGGGAGAAACGCGTCCCTTTGGTCTTCAGTAATTGGTCAGTTTGCCGATGAGTCTTAGGCGGTATGACCACATGTACTTGTGTAGAGGTTGATTAGTCATCCCCTTAGGAGTGGAGTCAGATAGACACTTAGGGTATTAAAAATACATAGACTAATGAACCCTTGCAAATGGTCTAAGCTACTCCCATGATTATCATGTGTGCATCCATAGGTAGCCTAATATCGAAGCATGGACCTCTTGGAAAAAAGCTATAATTTGAAATAAAAGCATGCCCTAACATTCAAAACAATGATAAATCCGTGGTTTGTGTCAATGGCAATATTAGATGAGTCATGTTGAATGGCTTTACTTACGAACCACTTTGTGTGGCATTTCTTGTACACTTGATGGCATATCTAGAAATGATGATTGAATAGTTAGATTGATATTATTGATTGTTTTGTGCTTAGTAATACATACTTTGATGGCAAGAATTGTAAAGTGCATATTTTGTTGCTTGCCTGACTGGTATGTCTTGATTTCTTGTAATTATGTATAGTGATCATTATACCTACCATACTTTCATGAGTCTGACCCTATTTCATGGGCTGCAGACAACGTTTAGCTGTTGCAGGCGATGGCGAGATGGCACAATGACGTCTGAAGATTTTCTTCCTTGTTGTTTCACTTTTTGGAAATATTTTGATGTTGACTTTGACATTATATTTTGAATGTAGATTTGATGTATTTTTTAAAAAGCATTTATGGATTAAATGAATATTGTCATGAATGTATGGAGATTGGGCCCCAAATCTAAATCCATTTGGGGACCCAATCATCTTGGCAAGATACTTCACTTGTGATCTCTCAAGATTGACTAACTCAAGCCTTCTAAAACTAGCCTTTCCGCAAAAATTTTAATTTGCCTCTGAAGAAATTAACTTGTTTAGAAAAGTTTAATTTTTTTTCTAAATTCTTATAAGTTAGAAATTTTGGGGGCATTACATAAATACCTCAAACATACAATAGAATAACATAAGTTACTCAATAATGGACTCACTTTTTATGTATATTTGTTATCTCATTTTTTGTATATGTTTGTTATCTCCTTTTCATACATGTGTTGAAGGTTTAGCTTTTTGGTTCGATTATTATAAAGATTGGACAACACAAAGGATAGAGGGTATTCCTCAACAAAAGAATCAGTAATTACTTTGCATTTGTTTGTTAACTCATTTCGTACATGTACATATTTCTCACTTGGTATTTTTTTGTTTTACAGGTATAACTGTGGTATATTTGTCACACAGTATATGCAAAAACTAAAGATTGAACTTCACACATGTATGTAGGTCACACTTAAGCTAGGAACAAAGGAGGTTGTCTTGATCAATCTTGACTAGACCCAATTGGGGTCAAGCTAGGTCAGGTAGGCTCATGATAGGTCAGACTAGGTCAAGTGAGCTTAGATGGGCTAGGCTAGGTAGGGGAGGTTCTACAGAGAGAGATGAGGGGTGGCAATTTTTCTAAAAAGGAGAGTGAGTTCCTTTATATAGGCAAAGGGAGGGGTGGGCACCACTCTAAGGGATAAGCTCCCTTAAGGATAAGGACTGTCCCTTTTACCCTTTTACCCTTTTACCCATCTCTTTCAGGATAAGGACAAGTGGTTCCTTTTGAGTGGGGCCTACTTGGATATTTTTATGAGATATTTTATGGGTCCCACAAGATATTTTTTTGAGATATTTTTATGTGCGGCCCACCAACATTTTTGTGGGACCCACAACTTTTTCGGGGTTTCACCGATTTTTTCACGAATTTTTTAAAGTATGCCTTTCTCTTTATATCGACGAAACTAAGAAAGTTAGCTCATTAAAATATTCTAATTTTACTCAGGGAGGAAGTTATATCTCCCTGACTGATTGAGTATATATTTGTGATGATACGAACATCATAAGTATAATTGGTTCATTGAAATCTATTTGTTTTATATTTTGGGTTCATATACTATTTTTACATATAATACCTTATGGATTTATTCAGATTTTTTGCTAAAAAATTATGGGTCTTATAATAGCATTGTGAAAATTTAGCAAATCAAGTCTAAAATGCCTAATTAGATGGTTTCATGTGAATTAAATTAGCAATTTTGTTTATTTTGTTATTAGCATGATTAGTGTGATGTATTAACACTGTTAAGCATGTTGTATAATTCTGAAGTTGAGTGTGTCTTGAGAATTTCACTGCATGCTAAGTATTCGGTGAAATGCCTATGTGAGATTGAATCCCAATTTTTTAATGTGGTTTGTGAATAAGGTTTCAAAAAGGGTTTTCAAAGGCTGGATATGCATGTTTGAAACTTTGTTTCAAAATAGGTTTTATACATGCTATAGATAAGCTTTTAATTTCATAGTTTGCATCATAAACATACACTTGAGAGTGCGTGAATGTGCGTAGTTAACCATATTAACACGCACATCGCAAATGTGATCTTCGCATGTGCATGCGCATAGTTTATATTCGCAAATAGAATATGTTTAGATGAAATTAATAGTTTAGTTGTAATGTTAAAAAAAATGCTTAGAGATTTATATATTGCACTGTGCCAATTTAGTTGCAGGTACAAAAATGAGAAAATAAATGATACTTATTACTAAGTATCATTTCTGGCTAGAAAATTCATGCGCATTGAAATTAATGCAAATTGCAAATCGGGTGTTTACTTGTGGTAGGTATGTTATGCAAATGCATCATACAATGAATTTATTTTTATTGTATGCAACACCTTCCTGCTCACACACGCCACTTAGTTGTGGATATCTAGGACTATTGTGACTATATTTCAAAGATCATGCTGAGCATGATTTGAATGTATGAGAATATAAGTTATTTTATTGTTGTAGTTCAAAGTTCATGCTCATCATGATTTTAGATAGTATAATATGGTGTGTGTTTGTTGCAGGTACATGTTTAAGCATGCATTGTGTGAAATGAGTGTTGTATGATTGATATGTCTACTGTAAATGCTTGTATGATATAATAATTTGGTAAAGCATGTCACATATATAAAATATGAATTTTGAATGGATGCCTTAAAATAAATGAATTATATTGAGAATATGAATATGTTCCAACATGTATCATGTTTGTATGTTGAATTATGATGCGACATATATTAAGCATAAAAAAATAAATCATCTATAACATATTCATGCATATACATGTGGAAGAATCATGTGCAAGCCATAATGTAATTAATATCGTACATGAAAGCACGTCAGAAATGAATCATACATGAGAGCATGTATAACATAAATCATGGCATGATAGGATCATGCATAAAAGTAAATATGATTATGTCATGTACATACACGAGAGCATGTAAAATTAAGTCATGCATATGACATAGACTATTTTAGTCATGTGAGAGATCATGAACTACTAATATCATACATGAAGGCATCAAAAGGTTATCCTGTGAGATAATGATACTTGGTTGTGACCTGTGACTTAATAATAAAGATAACCCTAGACCATGGGTCTATTTGAGGTGCCGGTGAAGCCAGGTTCTTTGAGATGACTAAATTCGTTCTGATCTCTTGTCCTCCCAGAAAAGAGAAGGGTGATACAAACCTCGTAGGATATTTTGAGTTTTTGAGGGCTGAAGGCGCCACTTATCCCCATCCCACGGAGGTTAGGGGATAGGTCTACCAATGATTTCTAGGTAATAGATCTACCAATGATTTCTACGTGATAGTACTACAACTCTGCAGAGTTAGGGATGCATGCTCAATTTTTTGCCAACAATTTTGGTTTGACGTGGGATAAGACCTGGGACTTTGGGTTCGTTCTTCCAACCACTACATTGTAGGGTTGAATCTCTTGGAAAAAAACTAATTAAACTAAAGGAGGGCAAAAAAATACATAGAATATAAAATACTTCTATGGTTGTTTTTGGATGTCTATACCCTCTTTTGTACCAGATGAGTTTGAATAAATAAGAGAAACAATGAATTAATTTTTTTTAGAATCACTGCTATCATATACATAAACATATAGATGTGAACATGTAGAGACTACTAAGGTATACGTATGTCCTTGCATATGAATTTCACATGTGAATGAAAACAATATATTTATGGTAATGTGATTGACCTATTGATACAAGTCTCAAGCTTGTTTGTTGCACGCGAGGTACTTGTGTGTGTGTGTGACACACATGAAATGTCAAATTATGACTTGCTTCATATATATCTAAATGCAAAGATGCATAAATATTTTGAGAATAGATATGAGAATTAATAATTTAGATAATGCATATCATAGTCATGAGTATGCTTTTTTTGAGGATAAAGAAAGTGAAAGTTTACATTTCCATAGAGTGTTGTATTTTATTTCACATTAAAGCATGTTATGAATTATGAATCATTTATTTATATGAACACCTGTCATGGATATAAATGAATATAATATTTAATGCCATGAATGAAAATGAATGTGAGTTTAAGTTTTATGGATACAACTTACGCAATTATGAATGTCATGAAATGAATAATGATAAGTGTAATTGAATGTTATGTGCATGTTTTGATGTGGATTCTCTTGATCTTTATTTTTTTTAATGATGAAAATCATACTTTGATTGTACCATTACAAATTTAATTTGTATTCTCCAAGTTTAGTTTTGGGTTTTCTACGGGTAAAGAGTTGATGCCCTACAACATTATAGATAACTTCGTAGAGTACTGAAGCGAAGTGCGGGTTGCTGTGCGGTTGAAAGCTTCACTCTTATTACGATCCCTGAAGGACCCATGCAATTTTTTGTGGCTATAAACTTGTAACAATTTAACTCTTTTATGTCTGGATCTTTACGTTTGAAGAATTATAATATTTTGGAATGATAATATTTCTGAATTATGTCCTTTCACTAATGCAATGATTATGCTTACGGTTTGAAAATTTTAAATCTTTACGTAACTCCTCAATTGTCCTAAACCTTAACTAAATTTTGTCTTTTATATTTTTTTACGTATAAGGATCCTTAAAGTAATAACATCAATTGAGTTGTATTTATGGATGATTCTATACTAAATCTGATACTGAGAGGCTAATATACATTCGCGTTTGCGCACAAGTGGGTCGTCTAGTATTTGGAAGAGTTGAAACGTGGTCATAGATGAACTTGTTGACATATTACTTTCGAGAATCATGCAAAATTTTATAATGAATAAAAAGTTTCAAAATTTTCCCAAAACTTTGCGTTTGAGAAAGTTTTTAAAAAGTTAAAATTTTAAGGGCGTTACAGAAATCGACCTACATAAATACAAGCCTGCATATGTGAGTTCATGCATTGCTTTTGTTTGATTTCCATCCTTTCTATGCACTTTCATCTCAACAAATCGATGGATGATGGAAGGATATACATCATTCACTAAACAATACGCTCACATTCAAGGGTATGTAGATAAAAGTGAAGTTGTTGGTAGGAGCAGCTAGTGCACGTCACCTTGTAGGGATCTGCCTAACCCCAGCTTGCCATTAAAAAAAAAAACACTATACCCCAACATTTGTCGTGCAATGCAGAGCCATATAATCGCTCTTTTTTTTTCCAGGGTAAGGATTACATGCAAGACACAATGGGCCGTAGGATGTGTTGTGGATTCCACCATAAGCCTTAGGTGTTTGGGAGCCATTTCAATATTTTTAGCAATTAACCCATACGCAGTGATCCTTTCGCCTACATATTTTTTCTACGTAGATGTACGTTTGAACCGGTTTAGGTGCCCCGTATATGCCTACATAAATGAGAACCCGGGGAGGCACATGAGCCTTGAGTTAAAAGCGGGTCCAATTCCAATCAGAATTCAACCGAAATCTGGCCAATACATTCACCGCCCAGAAAAACCCCCACATGCCTATTTTTTGTGTGCAATGAGTTAGGTCAATCAGATCCTTTTCATTTGATCTATTTTAGCAGATTTTGGATAGGCCAGCCATGATCTGAATGAAGTCAGGATCAGTATGTTTAGATCAAGATCCAGATCTACTTTACTGAAGACCAGATGCATTTCAGCTATGAATAACACCATATCCAAGACCTGTTTACAAGTTAACAACCTCTGCCCAAACAGACATACTGGCTAGGAAAAGAAAGCTACCTCAAAGATCATAAGTTTCATATTTACTCCAGGATACTTGGTGTATAAATTGTTTGTCATTACAAGCCCAATACTTAGTATATAAATTATTTGTCTACTATAACTAGGCGTGGCAAAATCTGATATGACCCGCCAACCCGGCCGTGTTCGGGTTTGGCTTAAACGGGTTCGTGTCGTAAACGGGTTGACCCACCTAACCCGTTTATTAAATGGGTCGGGTTCCTGTTAGGGGTATGCCAACCCGCCAACCCGTTTAATAAAGGGGTTAGGCGGGTGGGTCAACCCGTTTACCCGAACCCGACCCGCCAACCTGTTTACTCGTACCAGACCCATCAACCTGCCCGCCAACTCGTTTACCTGTTTACCCGAACCCGACCCGCCAACCCGTTTATTAAACGGGTTAACCGTGTGGTGTCGGCTTACCCGTTTAATAGACGGGTCGGGTATGTGTTGAGGTATGCTGACCGGCCGACATGACCCGCCAACCCACCAACCCGACTCTATTGCCACCCCTAACTATAACCACAATAATTTGTTGGAAATTACAAAAAAGATGCAGAATAAATGAAGGGCCAAAGTGACAACCATTAAATTGGCATCACCGTGATATACCATATTGAAAATGCCCCCATGCAATAGATTACATGTGGAAGTATTTCATTCAATATAAAACAAAAGTGAGAGAATTCATGTTAGTAGGGCATCTTCATGTACTAAAATCAGTCCTCATCAAGCTGTGTACAATCCTCAACCATGTGGGAGCCTGAATTTTGGATGCTCTGAGAGTGCAATTCCTCAATATCTATCGGCAAAAGAGGATCACACACAACTCTTTCTGGAGCCAGAATCTTGGGACAACCTGTGCAAAAGAATATTCAAGTGCACTACATGACAAATAAACGGATTGCGCAATGAAACATAAAACAAACCATACCTGCTACAGGACTCTTGTGTTGTCTGCTGGATTTAATGTAGTGCATTACTGGCTTGCAATCCATGCTGCAGTGAAACAAAATCTCAGTCAGCTTTAACAATCAGCTCCAGCAAAATCCACAAACAGAAGATGTATATAATGAATCATGAAGCTGCCTGTAGATAAGCTTTCATGTTTTAATAGTTTGGAAAACTCTATGCCTATAAACATCAGGAACACACTATGAAGCAATGCAAATCAAAGCTTTGTATAGCTGCTCAAAAGTAGGCGGTAAAGTATCAGCTGATTTGTTGGACTTCAGAATACAAGAACAATAAAAGAGCATTGACTAAACAGTTGCATAGCCAAACCCTTCCAATGACTAAACAACTTGGCCTTTATTAGTTGAAAACAGATCCTTGCATATCCCAATCCGCATCTAAATCCAATTAGATTTTAGAATTCATTACTATATCTGACCCAACTGTGGGTACATCTATTGTTGTTACATGGCTATTTGTTTCAGAAAAGGCGCTCTCCTTATTGATATAGAGAATGCAACTCCAGTAAAGTATGTTTCTCACACAAAGTAGTAGCTTGTGTTACCATCAAGATTTTGGGGTGATACTCCCATCATCATTGGTCGGTAACAAGTCTAGCAATTTTGATGACACATCCTTCCAAGACACCAAATTCTGATAATGTGAAGCCAATCTACCACTGACCCATGCAGGGACAGATCAAACTACTGAATTTCAAACAAACAGCACCTAAAAAACAGAACGATATGATTAGCAAACAATGGACATCAAAAAGTGGAAAAATAAAAAACATATTGCAGCATGTTTGGCTAGTGGCATTTTTAGCAGATTCAATCTAACAAAAATTTTGTTTTGACGCATAATGGATCCTGTACCAAAAAATTTAGCGAAAGGTGCTTCTTAGTTCCTGCATTCACAGAATATGGATTCCCAGTTTCATGCAATTTACAAAGAACAAAAACCTCAACGCATCCAAATGGAATTTTGATTCCAAGAATAAAAACCAATATCGCGATAGTCAATTTAACCGAGTATGTTCATGCTAGGAACTCGAACAGCAGAACATCCCTATGAGCTGCTACCAGGATCAACGCTACCATTCACGTAAAAACGTCTTCGGTCTTCCCACCAACGCTTAGCAATGCATCAGAAAGTATAGTATCGACCCCCCACCACACACACACACACACACACACACACACAACCATGAAAGTTAGCCGTCAAGGCAAATGCCTCCATCAGAGACGTTTCCCATGCCTTCTAGAATCATGGGAAAAACAGTCAACAAAAAGAGGTGGTACCTATAAGCACATTAACTCAAGTTACACAAACCACCGATAATCAATGGTTGGACCGATTCCGATTTCCGTCCAGAAAAAAGCTAAAAACCAAAACCCCAAAAACCAAACATTCAAATAGAGGAACTACTCCGTGAATACAATTATCATGCAGAAAGAGAGTTCTCGTTATAAAACTACAATCTCCCAAAAAAGGTCACGAATTCAGCAAGAGGGGGGAAAACAAGGGTTTGCACCATCCGAAGAAAAACTCGATCAGAACAAGGACAAAGAGAGAATGACTACCAATCCTTGGAGCCCCTCACACAACGGTCTCCAGCACCAGTAGGGGCAGCTCAAACGGTGGTCAATCTTCCTCCGGCGGTTTAGGGTGCAGCTTCACAGCGCGAGAGAGGGAAGGGGAGGTAGGGTTGCAGAGGAAAAGGACTTCGGTGATGGTGGGGGCGGAGAAGGAAAGTGAGAGGGAGAGGAAGAGGAGAAAGAAAAGGAGAAAGGATCGTCGCACCACACTGGCCTATTGAAGAAGTAGACACGTGACAAGTGATACCAGAGCTCGTTCTCGAGATGAGAAAGACATCATGGCGCCCCGATACACTTGCAGAGCACCAAAGAAAAGGCAGTTGCCGAAGTCGAGGAGATGGATTCACCTTGGGGCCATGAGCAGATAGTTGTGATCGTCATGGCTGATGTGACTTTGCACGAGGAAGCAATTTCATGCTCAGTTAAGTCATTCAGAAGATTGAACGATGATGTGACAAGCCTACGAGAGCATGTAAACTTGTTGATGGGACAAGTTGCATTGCTGATTATGATAATGACCACCCTGCAGACTGAAGTTGAGGAGCTTCAGTTGAAGAACCGCACTGTGCAACAGACAATTACCCTTAATGGCAGAAATGACGATAGGCCATCAATGATAGATGTGCCGAGGTCAGCTAAATTCAATAGTTCTAGGGATAACAAGGCCATATAAAACTTTCTGTCCCAAGTGAAAGACTATTTAAATATTCAGAATGTATTGATCGAAGACCTCATGGTGAAGGCGATAACAACTCTACTTGACAGAGATGCTATAACCTGGTGGACATAGAAAGGTAGCGACATAGAAAGAGGCTACTGTGTGATTGATATCTTTGAATCCTTCAAAATTGAGCTACACAACTACTTTATGACAAGGAATGTACACTGGCAATCTTATTGAATGATGGCAGAACTCAAGCACACTAAAGTCTTGATAGACTATATCAAGATGTTCTAGAAGCTTATGCTAGACATACCCAATATGCTGGATGAAGACAGACTCAACTGGTTTATTGTGGGACTACAACCTTGAGCACAGTTTGAAGTGGAAAGGAGCAATCTCGAGACTTTGGAAGATATGTATGTGACAACCGAGCGACTAGTAGATATACAACGCAAGCCCTTCACTCCATTGACTAAGGCTGGAAAGAAGCTGAACCACAGAGGCAAGAAAGAGGATCAATGCGATAATAAAGGTGAGACGTCGACCCAACACCATTCTGACAAGAGATAGACTTATAGAAATCATAATAGTAACGACAACAAAGGGCCAGTTGTGACTTGTTGGTTATGTGGCGATAGACATATCACTAGGTAATGTCCAAAGCGCCTCATGAGGGATGGCGAGTAGGCTAATATAGTGCAGGTGGAGAGTAGTGATGTCGAGGTCGTGCAACCAAGGATGGGAGTTATACAGACGATCAACGCAGTTAGAAGTTGCACAGTCGAAAGCATGCCCGTTAGCAAAGAACTCATGTATCTGGAAGTCATTATGAATGGGAAGTCTACTACGATAATGGTAGACTCCGGAGCCACGCATAACATCGTCTCGCAGAAAGAGGCAGAGCGGTTGGGATTAAAGCCTAGACCAAAGAAAATGACTATCAAGACGACGAACTCTAGGGTCACGCCAATCCTTGGTGAAGCAAGGGATATGACTATCCAAATTGGAAGTTGGGTCGACAAAGCCAACTTCTCAGTGGTGTTTCTAGACGACTACAGAATGATTTTGGGCATGGAGTTTCTTTGCAACCAAAATGTGATGATGTTGTCGAAGTTTAACTCGTTGACAATCATGGAGACAAACTCTTCACACATGGTGCAGTGCCTTACTCTTGGAGGTAAGTTTTCAATGCTATCTATTATGCAATTAAAGAAGGGTGTCAAGCAGAGAGAACATACATTCTTAGTCATCGTGCACACTGAAAAATGAAAGGTAAAAATAGTAGTGCCGCCAACTCTTGCTCCATTATTGGTTGAGTTTCGAGGAGTGATGCCCCAAGAAATACTGAAGTGTCTGCCACCAAGATGTGAGGTTGACCACAAGATAGAGTTGAACCCTAGAGCAAAGCCCCCTGTCATGGTCCCTTATCGCATGAGGCCGACTGAATTGAAGAAGTTGCATAGGTAGCTAGACGAGATGTTAGAGGCAAGCATTATTCATCCTTATAAAACACCCTTTGGTGCCACTATGCTCTTTCAGGTGAAGCATGATGGTTCTAAATGGTTATATATGGATTACTGTGCATTAAACAAGGTCGCGATGAAAAAAAATTATCCATTACCACTGATAGTGGACTTGTTCGACCAGCTAGGCAGTACCCATGTCTTTTTAAAGCTAGATCTATGATTGGGTTACTGACAAGTGAGAATTGCTGATGGTGATGAACCCAAGACAACTTGTGTCACTCGCTATGGTGTCTATGAATTCCTAGTGATATCATTTGTGTTGACAAATGCTTCGGCCACATTCACGACATTGATGAACAAGATCTTCTACCCTTAGACAAGTTTGTGGTAGTTTCTCTCAACGACATTGTGATTTATAACAGTAGCATGGAGAAATATGTCAGGCACTTGCGAACAATGTTTCAAGTGTTGAAGGAGAATGACCTCTATGTCAAGCGAGGCAATTGTCTCTTCAACTAGAAAGAGATCAGCTTCCTTGGCCACCTCGTGGGGCATGATTTGTTGTGCATGGACTGACAGAAGATAAGAGCTATCCAGGAATGGAATCTGCCAACCAAGGTGTCAGTATTGTGGTCATTCCTTAGCTTGGCCAACTATTATCGACGATTCATCGAGGTCTACTCCCTCATTGTTGTGCCCCTTATGAATTTGCTAAAAAAGAATCAGGTATGACTTTGGACAAGAGTCTGCCAAGATACCTTTGACGGCTTGAAGAAGGCCCTGGTGAGGAAACTAGTGCTATGGTTGTTGAATCCCTCAAGACCCTTTAAAGTCCACACAGACGTCTCAAACTTCGCCATAGGCAGAGTTATTATGTAGGAGGGTCATCCAAGTGCTTATGAAAGTTGGAAGCTAAAGGATGCAGAGAGGCGCAACACTGTGCATGAGCATGAAATGATGAACATCATGCACTGCCTTAAGACCTGACGACACTATCTACTGAGTGCCCAATTTATCATCAAAACAGACATCACCACAAGCTATTTTCATACGCAAAATAAGCTAACATCCAAGCAAGCTCAATGACAAATGTTTCTAGCTGAGTTCGACTTCGCTATGAAGTATAAGGTGGAGAAAACCAACATTGTTGATAATGCCCTAAGTCACAAGGAAAAATTGGTGGTTGTGCGAGCAGAGCCTTCTGAAGTTTGCTTGGAGGGTGCATTGCTCGACCACATTCACGAAGGAATGCAAGAGGACACAACAGCGCAACACCTTGTCTCTCTGGCACAAGCGGAAAAGATTTAGATATTTTGGCTACGAGATGGCCTGCTCTTGACTAAAGGGGGTCGCATCTTTGTGCCATGGTAAGGAAACCTTCATCGCGAATTGCATAAGGAGTGCTATGATACTTTATGGGCCGATCATCCAGGTTAGGAGCGGACCCTAACACTCCTTGCACGTAGTTACTATTGGCTGCAAATGAGAGATGATGTGGAGGAGTATGTGCGAACATGCTTTATTTGCCAGCAAAACAAGGGGACCAACCAAAAGACTGGTAGCCTCCTTAAGCCTCTACCTATCCCAGAACGTCCTTGAAAAAGCATTTTCATGGACTTTATTGTTATCTTGCTGAAGGTTGATGGCTTCAGCTCCATCCTGGTGGTGGTGGACCATTTCTCTAAATATGTCACTTTCATTCCAGCTTTCAAAGAGTGCCTTGCAGAGAAGACAATGGAGTTGTTCGTCAAGCATGTGGTGAAACATTGAGGTGTACCAAGAAGCATTATGAGCAATTGCAATGCTTGCTTCATGGAAAAATTCTAGCGTGAAGTATTTTGGCTACTCAGCTCTGATCTGCTATTTTCAACAAGTTTTCACTCATAAACCGATGGGCAAACAGAGTGCATCAACAAACTATTAGAGCAATACCTTAGGCACTTTGTTAGCGTCAATAAGAAAGACTCGGTAAAGCTCCTAGACGTGGCCCAATTGTGCTATAATCTTCAAAAGAGAGAGTCTTCAGGCCACAACCCATTCGAGATAGCCACGGGACAACAGCCGCTAACCTCGCATACTCTAGCCTCAAAGGCGAAGGGAAAGACATCCTTTGCCTATCAGTTTGTTTGAGATTGGCATAAGCAAACCGAGCTGGCAAAGGTGTTTCTGCATAAAGCAACCAAGAGGATGAAAAAGTGGTCAGACAAGCACCATCATCCTGTTGGGTTCTGTGTTGGGGACCAGGTGTTGGTGAAACTCTACCTGGATCACATAGGAATCTTTCATGGACGACACCGTGGACTTATTAGGAAGTACGAGAGACCATTCACCATCACCAAGAAGGTAGGCAACCTAGCGTACAAACTGGACCTGCCCTCAAACTTTAAGGTGCACCTGGTGTTCCACATGTGCAACCTAAAACTGTTCAATGCAGAAGAGGGAAATCCAGAATGTAGCATACCATAACACACTCCTATCCTATAGAGGGCCCCATCAATACAACGGGCCGAAAAGCGTCCCATCAAGATCTTTCACCACATGGTCAATTACTTAGGCGAAGCGAAGAAGTATTTGGTGCAGTGGGAGGAGACAACGAAGCCGACGTGGGAGCCATCATTCCGGATGAAGAGCTGCTATGCAGCCGACGTCAGGGCCTACCACGAAGCAGATTTCACTGAGGGCGGCACATGATTTGAAGGAGTGAGCATGTTCTCCTACGACCTACTTTGTACAGTTATGTATGAAGTTTATTTTGCTTTGGTTAAGTCTTGATGTAAAGTGTCGAGTCACTTGTAACTTTCTCTGAGCCACCCATGTACTTTGGTTCAGGTTAATCAATACCTTAAAGGGTTAACCCGTAGATCTGAACTGTAATGAGCTCTCGAGCAAAAATATGAATGAATGCAAATACAAAGCGCTTTCTTTTGTTCACCCTCGTTGTGATTGCTTTCAAGTGATTGTGATTTATCTTTCTCTCTAATTTTCGCTCTCTTGCACTCTCAGTTATCAAAGCTTCCGCAATGGCAAACGAGCAACCAGAAGGCTTGCAATGGTAAGGAAGGACCGTCGCACCACACTAGCCTATTAAAAAAGTAGGTCTGTGACAACGATGGTCCCGATGGATGTTGACGCAATGTGATTTATTCCCAATGCTCTGAATGTCAAAGTGAAGAAATTCAACCAAGCGTAGCTAAATGACGAGAGTAGCTATTACTCTCTTAATGTAGCAAAATGTTTTGTCATCTAATTAGTGATGTGCATGAATGGATTAATGAGATTCCCACTATCTCTGTTTACTATCCGACGAAACCACAACCAAGGGAATGGGCTTGGCAGAATCAGCGGGGAAAAATGACCCTCTTGAGCTTGACTCTAGTCCGACTTTGTGAAATGACTTGAGAGGTGTAGGATAAGTGGGAGTTGTTTCAGCATCATGAGTGAAATACCACTACTTTTAAAGTTATTTTACTTATTTTGTGAGTCAGAGGCGGGGCATCACCTCTCCTTTTGGTTCCAAGGTCTGCCTTGTGTTGAACGATCCGGGTGGAAGACATTGTCAGATGGAAAGTTTGGCTGGACGGCACATCTGTTAAAAGATAATGCAGATGTCCTAAGATGAGCTCAACGAGAACAAAAATCTCGTGTGAAACAAAAGGGTAAAAGCTCGTTTGATTCTAATTTCTAGTACAAATATGAACCGTGAAAGCATGGCCTATCGATCCTTTAGACCTTCAGAATTTGAAGCTAGAGGTGTTAGAAATTCATAGCAACATTGTTTTTTTATCCTTTGATGTTGGTTCTTCCTATCATTGTGAAGCAGAATTCACAATGTGTTGGATTGTTCACCCACCAATAGGGAACGTGAGCTGGGTTTAGACCATTGTGAGATAGGCTAGTTTTACCCTAGTGATGATCGTGCCATGATAGTAATTCAACTTAGTACGAGAGGAACCGTTGGTTCACATAATTGGCAATCACGCTTGGTTGAAAAGACAGTGGCGCAAAGCTACCTTGTGCCGGATTATAACTGAATGCCTGTAAGTCAGAATCCAAGCTAAGAAGTGGCGCTTGTCCCTGCAGTCCGTATGTTGACCCACAGTATGGGCCTCATGCTCCCAAGTGATCTCATGTGACAGATGAGCCGTGCAGGTAGCCTTGAAATGTAATTCCTATCGGTCGGCGGGTTGAATCCTTTGCAAACGACTTAAATACCTGATGGGTATTGTAAGTGGCAGAGTGGCCTTGCTGCCACGATCCATTGAAATTCAGCCTCTTGTCGCATCTACTCGTCCCTCCTTTCCTTTTTCACCTTGTATGGTCTCTTGCACCTGCTCCGAGTGTGCTTCCATCTGCTCGTATGCTCAGAAGGCCATTGACTTTAATTTTCACAGAGACAGTTGCGTCATATCGAGTGTCTTGCATCGAAGCTTGTGAGGGAACTGAACTCCTTGAAAAGCATTGGTGAATAAAATTTGCTTTATGAAACATGTTCATCTACACTGAAATATGGAGTTTATGATGTATAATAAAAAAGTTTTTATATTGAAGTCTGTTTCCGTTCTTTTCTTCTCTCATTTCTTGCTCATTTCACTTTAGTTTATAGGTCTTATGTCCTCTATGTTTTTTACTTTGTGCATGTGAGAACTGCCATCACCACTGCAGCTGAGGTTGAAGAAACCACCAGAAAGTGGCTTTATATTAAGGCAAGGGACTGCAGCTGCTGACTTGTTATTTATTGAGCTTTTCATTGTGTTTTCAGGTTTGCATGCTGAATGCCAGGCTAGCCGCTGCAGAAAGCTTGACAGCATGCTTGCAGAAAGCATTTGACAGCATTTAACAACATGCTTGCAGAAAGCAATCATGACAGCATGCTTTCAATTGTGTATTTTTAGTGCATTTTTGGCAACTCTTTGATTTTCTGCTTTCTTTGTTATTTATTGAGCTTTTCATTGTTTCCAGGTTTGCATGCTGAATGCCAGGCTAGCCGCTGCAGAAAGCATGACAACATTTGACAGCATGGTTTTCATTCCATCCATTTTCTTCTTGTATTTCATGATTTTTCTTTTGTGCCAAGCATACCTGATGCATTTGACAACATGCTTGCAGAGCCATTGGTAGAGTTCTTGGGTACACTTGGGAAAAAAGCTTGAGAAGAAGCATGTGTCTGGCGTTCACGTTGAGGAGATCAACGGTCTTGCTCTTAGGCTGAAGAAAATATTGGTCGAGCTTAACGAATATGACAAGGCCAGGGCCATATTGAAGACTTTTCAGCTCAATGAGGCACTTTAAAACGTTTTTACAATATCCATATGTATTTCTTCATTCTTTTTTCTAATGCTAGAGCCTTCAGCAAGTTACTGTATCATTGAGGAAAAGTTCAATGTTCATCTTACTGGTTGTGTCAGTATGAACTACGTTTGAAGCCTTTATGTGCTTTGTGAACAATGTTAACAATCACTGTAGTTTGTATTTGCTTTGTTCTAAGGCACTATATATATGAACTTTTTATGGTATTTATTTTTTAGCCAAGTACAGTGATGATCACTTAAAACTGTTGATTCAGTATTGCACTTGTCTATATATGATACTTGCTGCAATATGTATGTCAAAGTTGTGCTGGTGATCTGATCATCAATGATTAGGTCGTCATATACCGTGGCAGGTAGTTAATGATCTATAGACTATTGTAGGCAAGTGGCTAATGTGAATTTATCCGCTACTGCAACTAATGTTGTTTGTGGTGCATAGCACAATGAAGTACTTGCTGCAGGTTGAAGGCTGCTTATTGGCACCCTATTCCCATCTTTTCTTGTTTAATTTTATCAACTTCCTTACGGCTATTGAAAGTAGAATTTGGGAGCCTATTGTAAAGTTGTATCTAATGTCTCAACTTGGCTTTGGTCTAGTTACTAGGGCGCCGCTTGGTTGGTAGGAGCAGTTAGTGTACGTCACCTTATGTTGGGACGTTGCAAGTTCAAAACACAATGGTATTTGTAGAACAGGTGGGGGTCTGCCTAACCCCAGCTTTCTTCGTAAAAAAAAACAACTTACATGCTGGCAAGGTTTCCTTGCTATAGTTGATTGCAAATAGTTGAACTCATCTACCTGCATAATTGGTTGTCTCTTGCAAACCATCAAACTTATCTTTGAATATCGTGAATTTGTATCACATTCAGGTTGGTTGGTATTTTATGACGCTAACTTTGATCCAAGATGCTTTAGTTCATTTTTTCGTACCTTTCATTTTTTATGCATATTTGTACCTTTAGATTACCATCGTACAGTTTGTTGGTCATCAGCCACATCGTTCTAACCGCTAGATCTCGCAGTATCTGCAAACCAAAATGCATATATATATATATATATATATATATATATATATATATATATATATATATATATATATATATGTCATGTTTCTGTTAAAGCTAAATAAACGGAAACATTCTCATAGAGTGCCCCGTAGTGAAATGTATACAAATCTAATAGGCAAAGAGAATAGAACTGCCAAGAACAAAGAAAACGCATACTTCAAACACAGATGTGCAGCCAATAACCTGTCATAGAAGGCAATGGCCGATGCCAAATAGCAGCATATTTATATCAGCTAAATGTTTGATCATTCATTTTTCAGTAACATCTGGAGTTTAAGATTTTGAATCCTAAGCTTGTCCTAAGACATTTTCAACCCCAGAGTAGGACCTTGTCATTATGCAGATTAAGAACTCTATATGGCATCCTTCGGTTTTGAGATCCATGTCACATGGACACTCCATTTTGCCTCCCGTTCCATATCCCTTTATATACAAGTCATATTAGAAAACTCAGAAAAAATACATCCCTGTACCCACAGCCGTATCCATATGACATAGCTTGAGATAAATAGAAATGTAGACATCCAAATGTTTTGTATGGCTTGTACGACAGTGTCATCCAAGACACGAGGGTTGGCGATTTATTGACAATCAAGAAAATTATCCCACGTATGAAAGTATACATACACACATACATATTATGTATGTGTGTAAGCATCTAGAAGCACCCAGCACCAGCACCTTCAAGTGCCAGAGTTGGTACAGGTATGCTGGTCATTTTATGTACCCATGTCACACAGCATGGCCTAACTGGAGGAAAACGCTGAAAAAAGCATGATCCAAAAGGACATGCTCTCTATATGCACCAGAAAAACATGGAAACCGGAGATACATTAATTGATGAACAGTTTGCCTGGGATGGGTTGAACATCCAAAAGGACATGTTACACCAATTTTTTTTGTTTTTCTTCATCTCAATAAAGCGACTTATCTTAATGAATATGCGTTGAGATAATGGTTCTTCATTGTGAATAAAACCATGGCCAACCGATTGGTTTTTAGGACCAAGTTATATCCTTGTGACAAAAATAAAAATGGCTAATTGTTAAAATGTAATAATAAAAAGTTTGTGGAGCCCTTTGTAACTTTTTTTGACAGACTTCACCTTTTTTTTAACCAAAGCTTCCCTTGACCCTAGTTCAGACAACACTTGTGCCGGTGAAAGGGTATATATGTGGATCAGTCTACAGAACATGTGGTCCACATCTACAACCAACATAGATGGGGGCAGGTTGTATGTTTCTCCCCACCTCCCGAACTGGTGACCCGCATGTTCGGGGTCCGAATGAGCGCCACGTTGGTGTTCATTCGGCTTTCGTGTATGGAGGAATATCTTGGGACTCGCGATATTCCTCTGTACACACCCAAACAGTCGAATGAGCGCCAATGTGGCACTAATTCGGACCCCGAGCATGCTGCCCAGTGTTGGGGGGGGGGGGGGCGCACACAACCTGCTGTCAACATAGATGCACCTTTGACTTTTCCTCTATAAAATTGCACTATTAGAAAAGGAGAAATAAAGAGTGAATCTGGCACTAAAATGGTCTAGTTCCATTGATTAGGCCCAGAGCCTATAATTTGGATCCAAATACTTAGATGTCGTTAGTTTAAAACTGATCTGGTTGGCCCATCTGCATTAACAACCCTAATGCACAACTGTTCATTCAGGGAGAAACCTTAAACCCCAAAATCATCCTAGAAGCTGTTCTTGAATAGTCGTATGAATAATTAGGCCTCGAGGGTCTAACATTCTTGTTCCAAAACACCTGTCTACATGACAACACGATAGCTGCCTTCAATCAGAAAGGCTAAGAAAAAAAATATGTTTTAGCCCTGATGGCACTTGGTGTGAACTCTTCACAACATGAACCAGATACAGTTAGTGAATCAGAGGCATAATCAGATCTTAGAGAAAAAGCATGATGGACTAGATTACTCTACTCCATTGACCCAATCAAAGGCCTACTTCGGTAATGCGTTTGGATATCGGAATTGGATTGGGCAGTATGACTTGGAATGTGATGTGAAAGCCAAGTTCCACAATTGGACTAATCAGGTTTGGGTGGATTTATTTCTTTTGATCCCTCAGAAGTAACTTGTGAAGAATACCTCCAACAATGCATCAATTAGCTGACCTAGGAGCTGGATCCACCTGCAACTCCCGTTAAAAGAAAACTCAAAGTCTGACTTGAAGTTAGAAGGTTCACAGATGCATTGGGTTACACTCATTGGGTCAACCACCTAGGGCACTAGGCAGACTATGATCAATGGGAAAAGAAAATTTGAACCCAGTATAACGAGGACCTCATGTCCCTAGAATGAGAATCTTACCTGGACTGCGCACAAAGATGAGCCAAGTCTATCTGAAAGCACTGAGAATGACTAAACATATCCAAAACATCGGACTACAGGACTCAGATGGTGCAAGCTCGATCAACCCATACCCCATGAATATTGAAAGGTCGGAAGAAGTTTGGACCAAATGGCAGACCTGAAGTTAGAGCCTTCACAACTTATCTCAGCTACAATCATTGAGAGAGTGATTTTGAGCAAGAACAAACATGTCATGCCATCCATGTAGGCACCACCTAGTCTAGCCGGCTAGTGTAGGCTTGCATGTATCAGGTTTGGATGACATATAAAACCAGGTATTAGAGAGAGAATTTGAGAGAAATGGGAACATGCTATTGGATTCTTGGTGTTTTTCAAAATTCTGACTGTATAGATGTGATATATATGCTTGTTTTTATAGGAATCACTTCTTGGAGCATTTGATTCAGATGCATGGATAGGTTTTTATAAGGTTTCGAAAATCAATGGCCTACAGTTTTTATAAATTCCTAAGGCTCTAAATACCATTTTAGCCATCCAAAATGAATGATCTAAGTGTCGATTTCTAATAAATCAATCATGCTGAACACATCTATGAAATTGGAATTCAGAAAAGAAATTTGAAAAATATGTTTCATTTATTACCATGCCCATATATATATATATATATATATATATATATATATATATATATATATATATATATATATATATATATATATATATATATATATATATATCATTTACTTCCCTCGTGGTTAAGGAGCTCTCTAGGAAAAGTGGTAGCTGCCTACCACTTTTCTAGCCTATCACTAGTCTACTGAGAGAGAAAAGGTGTTTTTTAATTTTGATAAAAAAAAATATAATTTTTAAGCCTTGAATATTTATAAAAATCTTAGACTGTCGATTTTTAAACATCATAAAAACCTAACAGTGTGTCAAAATCGAATAATCCAAGAGTGAATTCTTATAAAATCAAGCATGTACAACACATCTATATGGTCAAATTTGAGAAAAACATGAAAAAACCCTTCAAAATCTGGTAGGCCAGAAAAGTGGCAGACAACTACCACCTACTCAATCTGACCACATGGATGCATTCAACATGGTTTGTTTGCTAAGTATCAAACCTTGGATTGAGTCAATTTGATCTAAAAATATAATTTTTTTAGTCATGAAATTTTAGTGCATTATGGGTCATTCATTTTTGAAACTCTTAAAAAACCTGCTTACATATCAAAATTACAGGATTCAATACTCATTTTCTTCTAAACAAACCTTGTAGATCACATCAATAAAGTTCGATTTGCAAAAAAATATATAAATTATGAAAAGAAGGTGATTTATCCTCAATTGTTTCGTACCTTTAATAACACCACTTATTAACCATGTATATATATATATATATATATATATATATATATATATATATATATATATATATATTTAGATGTGTGTCATTGCATATTTACTAAACAAGATAATTTGAATCAAATCAATTTAACTGAGATTTTTGATTTTTTTATTCTCAGGTTTTAATGCAATATGAGCGGTTGACTTGTTTCACTCTAAAAGCACATCTAAACATGAAAAGTGCCTCATTTAATGCATAAATTTCTACTAAGCCACATAAAATATATATGTAAGTTTATTTTAAGCAAACGTCTATACTTATGTTTTTAAGCCGATTAATTAAGAGATAAAATGTTTAGGACCTCTCTCTCTCTCTTTCTTATATATATATATATATATATATATATATATATATATATATATATTAGAGTGCACATAGTAGAGATCATAAATTTTCATTTTATATATTAATTAAACATAAATATTGTTCAGTAGAAAATGAGTTTTGAATCATGTCATTGTGATGGACTTGTAGATATTTCAAGAGCTTAAAGTATCAACAATGTACAATATGTCAAAATTTTATGATTCGAAAAGTCATGTTTTTACATCTAAAATAACATGAACCAAGGTGATCTCTAGCAAACGAGCTATGTCGAACACATTTATAGGGCCATATGACTTCCAGCTAGAACGGAGTATATAGGTGCACCCTATCACATCCATTTGAAATTCTATGAAATTTCATTGTCTTGGACCACACGAGTGTGTACCTGAATTACTATTGAGAACCTATTAGACGCAGATGCAGAACCGGACCTACGTATCACTAGTCGTATCCGATTAGAAAAAAGAAAAAATACATGTCAGTTTACTCTAACCTGTTAATTAATTTGCAACCCACTTGGATATGGATCCAATCAGACAGACTGAGCTGGTTTTGGAAGGCCACAAATTTGTACCTATACTCACCTGGGCCAATGCGGTTCATGGGCCTAGGCCCAGTTTTCAACATAAATGACCTAAACAAATGAGAGTCGACACAAGCCAGACCGAGTGTCTTTCCCCAGATCTAGCAAAAGAGCAGCAACATGCTGAATCCACTTTTCGACCTGGGCCTTAGCCAAATCCCGGTTGGTATGCAGTGACATATATCGGCAATGTTTTGGAAATATGACACGAAAACGTGATATTCTGTTTAAAAACGGCCAAAATAACGTGATATGTTTCAAATTTCATGTCATTATTGCTTTTACTTAAATATCATGATTTTATAGCGATGTTTACGTTTTAGCTGTTATATCTCAAGAAAAGGTCATTTTTTTATATATTTAATTATTTGGGTTTTATTATCCATGTTTTTATTCCTAATTGTTTAATTAATATATTTGGTTGATATTTTTATCAATAAAAACTTGAAAAAAATGCCCATTCAGGCTTCGCTCATCTGGTAGGAGAAACTTGTGAATGTTGCCAAGTTAAAAGGAACACCCGGAGTAGGCGGAAGTTAGGCGTACTCCTTGATGGGCAAGGATCAATGGAGAGGGTGTTGTGTGTTCTCCCTCGAAGATGCAGGGTTTGCTACAGTGAGTGTTCGGAGGTCCGAATGAGTGTCATGTATATAAGCACGTGGGGCTCGTATCCTCGTGTGTGCCAGTATTACTTAGCGTCGAAGTCCAGTGCGGTTGCAAAGACTTAAGTACCCTTTTTCGCCATTCTCGCAATGAAATGATGGTTTGAGAAAAGGACAAAAATGTTCTTCATCCAGAAAAGGAAAGATGATCTTAACTCTTCAAAAAGTCCAAACGTTCTGTTTTTGCCCTAAGCAGTAAACTCCTATGTTGTCAGTAGATCACCCTTTGACGATGCACCATCTGCTATAACAGGAGCTCCCTTTGACGATGCACCCTTTACCGTCGTCTGCTGTCGCCGGAGCACCCGTTGTCGTCGTCTGTTGCTGCCGAAGCACCCTTTGTCATCGTCTCAAGTCCAGGTTCCCGCCTTGATTTTTAGCTTGTGTTACAACACATTTTCCCCTTTTAGTTCTTGTCTTGTGTTACAAAACATTCCCAGGTTTGTTCTTACCTCGTGGAGATAACTATAAATCAATCGTCTGGTTCGATCATTGGTGAGCGTCATAGGGGCATTTGTCGGCCATCTCTTTTTACAGTCTTCTCTTCTTCTTCATTTTCGTTAGGCAATATGAAAAAAAACAATGATGCATAAACATTTCAACAAGTGCCATTAAGGCGTTGTGAGTACCTTTCATGTCATCATGCTATTGTTGAAGAACGTATGTCATCGTGAGTGTCATTAAGGCATTGTTTTGTTATTGCAGGTGAATGTATTTTTGATGGTTGGAAAATTAAAGATATTTGTAGAATGGTGGGACCTGTTGACAAGAATGCTTGTTTACAGAAGCGAGGAAGGGTCTCTACCCCATCCGGTATCGTCCATTCACTCAGTATATGCAATGTAACACAAATCACGATTGTAGTAACATAATACCGATTTGTGAGATATTGTATTGTTTGTTAATATCGATTTATAAGCTATTATGCTGAATTTTCATATTGATTTGTAATATATTATGCGATATGTATATCGATTTGTAAGATATTATGTGTTTTGTAGTGTCCATTTGTAAGCCATTATGCTGAATTGCCGTATCGATTTGTAATATATTATTATTTGATATGTATATTGATTTGTAAGATATTATGTATTTTCTAGTATCGATTTATAAGATATTTGTAGCATGATTTAAAAATATGTGCGTGCGAAAAAACATTATTGTGCGCTTGCGGTGACAATTTGAGTATTCAAATCGCTGCTCATTTAGCGATTTCTATTGAAATCGCTTCACAGCGTCGTAGAACTAATTAAATCACTGTCATGTGAATCGCTATCATCAACACACATATACGATAAATTGTTTCTTTTATTGGCATGGTAAATAATAACTCGATGCATAGTATAAGCAAATAACAAATCGTTGTTGCTTTTATATTGTGATTCATTCAATCATTTCTTTGACTTGCTTAACTAATCTGTATCCATTGTTATATGCATCTTGAGTAAACCATAGTAAACATATGCGCTGGCTAACGCAAATTGATATTTTGCTTATGACAGTGGTAAGCTTATCATCTGGTTGCAGTGAAGATGATGTATCTTAATCATTGAAAAGTTATAGAGAAGTGAATGTCTATACTAATGACACACCTGAAGAAGTGAACATGTGCACTAATGATGCACATGATAAGAAGGGTGCAGGCATTGGATTCACTCTTGACTTGATTGTTCCAGCAGAAGAAATGCAATTCGATAATGAGGTAGACGATCATGACAATACACTTGATAAAGGTGCAGGCACTAGGAATGTACATGATAGTACACTTGACTATGTTCCCATAGAAGGAATGCAGTTTAATAATGAAAAAGTTGCATATAAATTTTACAATAATTATGTTTTAAAACTTGGCTTCATTGTTAGAAGGTATTCTTGGTCAAAAAATGCATGGGGTGTCACAGTGAGAAAGACATATGTTTGTTCTAAGGAAGGTTGGAAGAAGTCAAGTAGAAATCCAACAAGGAGCAAGCCAGATTCAAGATGTTGTTGTCCAGCAAGAATAGTGTTAAGAAGACTTCCGAACGGGAAATATGTAGTTTGTACTTTAACCAATGATCATAACCATGAATTAATTAACAGCTTCCTTTATGACTCCTATGTTAAGGTCACATCGTAAAGTAACTGACATGCACGCTGTAATTGCTGAAATAGCTTATAGCACCAGCATTGCACCAAGGTAGACGTATAATTTGTGCGTGCACATAGATAATGGTCGCGAGAATCTGCCATTAACACCTATAGATCTAAGAAACCACTTGAGAAGGAAAAGGATAGATAACATGAAGAATGGAGAAATATATTGTTTGGTTGATTACTTACAGAAGAAATCAAGCAATGACCCTCGTTTCTTTAGTGCAATGCAACTGGATGAAGATGTATATGTTGTGAATATATTTTAGGTAGATTCAAAGTCAAGAGTAGATTATGAATGCTTCATTTATGTGCTTGTTTTTTATATGATAGTGAAGATTAATATTGAACAGTGGCTATTTGTGCAGTTTGTCAGAATGAATAATTACTCACAGAGTTGCATATTAGGCGACACTTTTTTGTATGACCAGACCAAGGAAAGCTTTGAGTGATTGTTCAGAGTATTTACACAGACAATGAATGAGAAGTACCCTAAAGTTGTACTTACAGATAGTGATCATACAATTACGACTGCAATGTCTCATGTATGGTCAGATGCACATCATCACCTATGTTTGTGGCATATCTTTCAAAGTGCAGCAAAGAACATAGGACATATATTTAATCAGAAGACAGGGTTTGATAAAAAGTTTACAAGGTGTGTACTTGAGAGCGTAGATGAGGTTACCTTTATGTCTGATTGGGAGGAAATGATTCAAATGTATGACCTTGAAGATTGTGTGTGGTTAGAAAATTTATATGCAGAAAAAGAGAAGGGTATCAAAAGGAAACCTACCTCTGATCGCAGTTATCGGAGGAAAAAGGGTGCACTAGAATTGGTTGGCAAGAAAAGGTCTAAGAAACAACCAACCTCTAAGCAAAAACAATCAAGCCCTTCCCATGAACAGGTATGTTATACATTATATTGTTTTCCATGTAAATTGCATTATGTGCAGCTTATCAATATCTAACTTTTGTAATTTTTTACATGCAACAATACCTTACAGATGTGCACTACAACGTTGAAACCTTCAATCCTCTCAACCAGTTTGAGTGGAACGATAGCATCAATTTTATAAGTCTTTTGGTATATAATCAATATTGATTGGATGTTTGCATTTCTTGTAAAACTCAATGTAGTGACTTATATTGTTCTGTTTCATGACAGACTCAGATCAATTCGAAAGTGAGCAATAGAACACAAGAATCACGTGTGAATTCTTCAACTACATAATTGTATTTAATTGTATTAACATATTTGATTATTGTAATATGTATCATTCACATGTATAAATCGTAAAAGCAAATCGCGATAGGACAAAAATTGTTATTCTATGAAACTTAAAGAATTTTGGTTATAAGTCAATTTGTATTTATCAAGTTACCTAGATTTGTAGTTTACCAATAAACATCGTGTCGATTTGTTTTTTCTTCCTCTTTTTTGTCTTTTATCAGTCATTGTGTAAATCGCGATAGGGCATATCGTTCACATAGACAAACCTCGTCAACACAAATCGCGATAGGGCAAATCTTTTTCGCTTTATGTCTGTAGTTGTATAAATCATTACAGTGAAATCAATTTGCAATTGTTACTTAAATCGGTATCAAGTTATAAATCGATTTGTAGTTTACCAATAAACATCATGTTGATTTATTTTTTCTTCCTCTTTTTTATTTTTTATCAATCATTGTGTAAATCGCTATATAACATATTATTGACATAGACAAAGCCCATAAAAGCAAATCATGATAGGATAAATCTTTTGCATTTTATGTCCATGGCTATACATATCATTTTTGGACACCTCTTCTATGAAAAACAATTCACCATCGAACACTTCCTCTAGACAAAGCTCGTAAAGGAAAATCGCAATTGGATATTCAAACGGATTTGGTTCGATTGCTAGATGGGTTTAGGTGGGATGGTTGTACAAATCGCGATCTCTTATAGTACTGGCTGCAAATCAACCAGTATCAAGCAAATCATGATAGTACATAATCCTTATACGTATAAATCGTTTAAGCCTTTTATCAATGTTTGTATAAATCATTTCAACCTTTTATCAGTCATTATGTAAATCACGATAGAAAGACAACTCGTAAAAGCAAATCATAATTGTCACAGTACACAACTCTAAACACTTGTTTAATTTTTATTTACGAAGGCCGATCATTACAATAATTTGTTCAGTGGTATTTGTGTGCTACACTTATTAAAATAGATTTATACACTTATAGAATGTCACGTTACCAAAAAGAATTATAGAATTACAACAAAGAATTATAAAATCCCAATAAATAATTATCAGGACGTTGATTTGTATTTATGAAGTTATCGCGACAACGATATTGATATGTTTGTAAAACCCTATATAGATCTGTGTAAAACCTTATTCTATGTAAAACCCTACCTGACCCGACCTGACTCGTTATCCAGATCTAAAACCCTAATCTATTTAACATCTACGGCAACGCAACTTCTTCTTCTTTTTTTCTCCTTCGCCTTCTTGATCTTCTTCTTTGTCTCCTTCTTCTTCTTATTTCTTGTATTTTTCTTTCTTCTTTTGTTCTTTTGTGTTCCTTCTACCTGTGCTTGATAGATGGGGTTCGAAGCTTATGCAGAATATGACAACCATAATCATCCTCAATTGTTGTTGTCATACAAGAGCAAGCACAGACATTCTGCATGATAGATAGAGGGTGATGTTGATGACCATCTATTTGATCTATTTCTACTGTCTAATCTTCGATATACTTTAAGACAAGTATGCTACAATGGTGAGGGCTCCATACTTCTCTCTAAAGTAGTGCACAATAGTTTTTGATATACTCCATCGTTCGCAAACCATAGTTTGTAGTTGAAAAAATATATGCCTAATCTTTGATATACTTCATAAAAAATATGCTACAGTCGTGTGAGCTTCATCTTCTCCACGTGTTGGTATCCCATACATTCTGCAGCTTCATTAGCTATGCGTGAAGCTTTCTGCACAAGCAAGTTATATTTCATGCACACCTGGATTGCATTAGAAGCATATCACTATTTGGATGTATCCTCAGCTGCACATAAGAATCAACCTCAGCCTGAGGAAAATGGTGCAGTGGGCTGCCATTACTAATGGGCTCATTTGCTTGGATAGAATGTATCATCAATTGCACATAGAATCGCTTTGCAATAGGAAATGAACTCGACGATGAATGATATAGATGTTTTGGTGATCTCTTCTGTAAAAATGGGAGTCTCTAAAAGATAGATATGCGTTTGACAAAAATGTCCTCTCGTAAATAGTTTTCCATACTTGAATTGCATTAGAAGCACATCACTATTTGGACGTGGGTTTCATACTGGTGATGATATCTGTCTTTTTTTATGATAATGGTCATGCATTGTATCTAAGCCAAACCATTGGTCATGATGTATTGTAACTAAATAGTAATATTTTTTATAAATGAATGTGGTTGTAAATCATGTGAATTTGTAGTTATGAAGTTACCACGACAACGATATGTCTTTGTGAACAAAATTGATTTGTATTTAAGAAGCTAACTTAATTTATATCGTTGAAGTTATCTCGATTTGTACTTTACTAATTCTAAACGGGATGTCGATTTGTACCATTGAAACAGTCATTGTGTAAATCACTGCAGAACATATCGTACAAATTGCTATAGCAAGTAGCCTTCATATGTATAAATTGTTTTAGCCTTTTATCAATTTTTGTGCAATCGTGATAGGAAGACAGTAAAAATAAATCATAATTTCCACTGTACACAACATTTACGATTTTCATTTATGAAGGACAAACATTACAACGATTTGTTCACATAGACAAAGCTCGTAAAAGCAAATCGCAATAGGAAAAATACTGTTATTCTATGAAACTTAAAGAATTTTGGTTGTAAGTCGATTTGTATTTATCAAGTTACCTAGATTTGTAGTTCACTAATAAACATCATGTCAATTAGTTTTTCTTTATCTTTTTTTCCTTTTATCAGTCATTGTGTAAATCGTGATAAGACAAATCCTTATACATATACTATATTTGAATCGTTATACAAGACAGTGTCCTATAGCGATTTACAAAATGACGTCTATGTCAGAGACAATGATTTGCCTTTGCTACAAATAACAGTCTAACTTATTGGCGTGTTTAGTAAAATTAAAATTTTATTTCAACCCAAAGAGATTTACATAATTTGTATACACAGTCTTACAAAATTTATATACACAGTCTACAAAATCTGTTAGAAATCTATGTACATCATATTACTCTTGAGGGGTCGCGTCATTCGTTGTCTTCTAGGTATTCTTGTCGGTTGAGTTTTTTTCTCTTTCATAATTAGAAACTCCATCAATTTTTCACATAGTTCTATGCGGAATCCAGGTATATCATCCTACAACAAAAAGGTAATGTGACATCAATATATAAATTGAGCCCCCAATAATATATGATAATAAAACATGTTTAAGTGTAGAGCATACAACAACGAAATCAGGTTCTTGTCCATTGTATATTACTTCAATATACTTCATTACAAATACGCTACAATTGACGTCATTATTTTGTAAAGGAGCATGGTGAGCACAACGCAACCTCCACTCGCCAATGTCGACACCCAAAATGTCTTTGACGAATCCCGCTTGTGGTTAATGCAGAAGCAAGTAAATTCTAGGCTATTGTATAAGATATAATACACTTATAGATAGAAACTTACCAAATACATAATGTCATGTTGTACACCATTGTGAAAGTTCAATGAGTTATAGCACCATAGTTGTTTTTTTCGTAAATCCATCACGTATAAGACCCAATGCTCAGAAGTTTGCCAGAGTGTAGGAATCAATATCTGCAAATCGATACAATATCTTACAAATCGATAGTACAAATCGTGTTAGGACTATTTTGCCTAAACCTTGGACAAGCGGTTTCTTCACTTATCTTTTCACTTGACCAAAAGTCTCTGCAGTGATTATTGTTACCCCAGCATGGTAGTTCATCTTGAAATCCAATAGAGTATGGCATTTGGCGGACAAAACTCTGTTGAACGAAATAGTGATAATAGTAAGGTTAAAACACGAAGCAACAAGAGTAAATTAAAAAAGAAAATAAACATATAAGAGAATCAATATACCATGAAATAAGGGATGATGACGCATCTAGTATTGATTATTGCATTGTTTTGAATATACATGACGAAATCGCATATAGTCTGTTTGCAACAAATATGCACATGTTAACATACATACCCATGGCATATGTAAATATATAACTGATAGTGGTTTTATATATACACAATTACTGATAGTGTTTCATTCTGCAAATTCATATTGCAGTTGATTGGTGTTATCTTGGAGCTCTTTGCTGAGTTTTGGGGCACCTTTTTTTGTGGATGTTCCACTGACATTAGCAGAATATTCAATAAACGATATTGAAATTCTTTTCTACAGTACACAACATAAATCAAATATATGCCATAAAAGAGATAAATTTTAAAGAAACTCATCATAAGGTTTAGACAATATATGTCTGATTCGCCATCGTTGGTCGTGTAACTGTCGTCATTTCCTTCCTCGTCAACGATACCCTCTTTGTGATGAAGCAGGTTATATGCTTAACCCACGAACATGTCGTTTATAAAGAAAATGTTGGTTTGTTTGTTTCTTACTCATGAAGCAAAGTGAAGCGACACCCTCCTGAACTTGTGCGATGTGTCATTCATTTATAAAGGAAACATCGTTTCACATATCACTCGTTTTCAAAAATCATGTGCAAATAAATTGCATTGCACATTAATTAAATTATAAAACATTGTTTCATCGGCCTTTTACGAAACTTGGCAACTAAGTCTCGATTTTCATTTACAAAGGGCAAACATTACAATGATTTACTCACATAGACAAAGCTCGTAAAAGTAAATCGCGATAGGACAAAAATTGTTATTCTATGAAACTTAAAGAATTTTGGTTGTAAGTCGTTCTGTATTTATCAAGATACCTAGATTTGTAGTTTACCAATAAATATCGCGTTGATTTTTTTTTTCTGCATCTTTTATCAGTCATTGTGTAAATCATGATAGGACATATCGTTCACATAGACAAAGTTCATCAACGCAAATCACGATAGGATAAATCTTTTTCGCTTTATGTCCATGGTTGTACAAATCGTTACAGTAAAATCGATTTGCAACTGTTACTTAAATTGGTATCAAGTTGTAAATCGATTTGTATTTATGAAGTTTCCTCGATTTTTACTTTATTTAGTCTAAACATCATCTCGATTTGTTTATTGTTTTTCTTTTTCGCCTTTTATGAATCAGTCATTGTGTAAATCGCGACAAGACGTATCGTTCACTTAGACAAAGCTCGTAAAGGCAAATCACAATAGGATATTCAAACGGATTTGGTGGGTTGGGATGTATCCGATTGTGTGATGGGTTTAGGTGGAGGAGTGATTGGATTGGGTTGGTTATGAGACCCATTTAGCTCTCATGAAATCCAAACACAATCTAAACTATTATATATATAGAGATACATATCTACATATATATTTTTAATTAAATTTATTTGGTTATCAAATGAACCCAAATTCTATTTATTTAAGAGGATTCATTTAGAATTTAGATAGATCCAAAACTTAAAACCTAAACCCCAAAACCTAAACCCTAAAACCCTAAACCCTACAACATAAAACCCTAAATCCTAAATCCCTAAACCCTAAACACCAAAACCTACATCCTAAACCCTAAATTCTAATTCCCTAGACCTGTAAAACCCAAAAACCTTAAACCTAAAACCTAAACCCCAAACCCCAAAACCTAAACCCTAAGACCCTAAACCCTACAACATAAAACCCTAAACCCTAAACACCAAAACCTAAACCCTAAACCCTAAACCCTAAACCCAAAAACCTTAAACCTAAAACCTAAACCCTACAACATAAAACCCTAAACCCTAAACTCCTAAAACCCTAAAAACTAAACCCTAAAACCTATATCCTAAACCCTAAACCCTAAACCCTAAACCCTAAACCCTAAACCCTAAACCCTAAACCCTAATTAAACCCTAAACCCAAAACCTTAAACCCTAAACCCTAAACCCTAAACCCTAAACCCTAAACCCCAAACCCTAAATTCTAAATTCTAAATTTCTAAACCCTAAACCCGTAAAACCCCAAAACTTTAAACCTAAACCCTAAACCCTAAATTCTATAAAAAATGGGTGTACATATTGTGATAGAACACCTTCTATAAAAAACAAATTGAGATCTCTTATAGAACTGGTTGCAAGCCAAACTGTATCAAGCAAATCACGATAGCACGTAGCCTTTATACGTACAAATCGTTTTAGCCTTTTATCAATGTTTGTGAAAATCGTTTCAGCCTTTTATCAATCATTGTGTAAATCACGATAGGAAGACAGTTCGTAAAAGTAAATCATAATTTTCACAGTACACAATGTTAAACGCTTGTTCGATTTTTATTTATGAAGGTCGATCATTACAACGATTTGTTCAGTGGTATTTGTATACTACACTTATTAAAATAGATTTATACACTTATAGAATGTCAGGTTACAGAAAAGAATTATAGAATTACAACAAAGAATTATAGAATCCCAACAAATAATTATCAGGATGTCGATTTATATTTATGAAGTTACTGCGACAACGATATAACTTTGTTTGTCTTTCTGAACGATATCGATATGTTTATAAAACCCTAATATAGATCTGTGTAAAACCCTATTCAATGCAAAACCCTACCGACCTGACCTGACCCGTTGTCCAGGTCTAAAACCTTAATCTATTTAACCTCTCTTCCTCTTTTCTATGATAGCGCAACTTCTTCTTCTTTCTTCTTTTTTCTTCTCTGCCTTCGTCTTCTTCTTCTCCTTCTTCTTCTTCTTCTCTTCCTTCTTCTTCTTCCTTGTATTTTTCTTTCTTCTTTGTTTTTTTGTGTTCTTTTTGCATGTGCTTGATAGATGGGGTTTGATGCTGATAACATAGTTATTTCACATCGTGAGAAAAAATCTGTATAATCTTCGATGATGATTATGGTGGTTATCTTATGTGTATACATCGATATATTCATGATACATACGACTGTGGCATATTTATCATGAAGTATATTGAAGCTTACGCAGAATATAATGACCATAATCATCCTCAATCATTGCCGTTATACCAGAGCAAGCATAGATATTCTGCATGATAGACAAGGGGTGATGCTGATGACCATCTATTTGATCTATTCCTACTGGCAGACCCTCCATCGTTCGCAAACCATGCTTCACAGTTGGAAAAATATTTGCCTAATTTTTTATATACTTCATGACAAATATGCTACAGTCATGTGGGCTCCATCTTCTTTGTTTGTTAGAATCCATACCATATGCAGGTTCATCAGCTCTGCATCGAAGCTTTCTGTACTAGCAAGTTGGATTTCATGTGCACCTAGATTGCATTTGATGCACATCACTATTTGAACGTGGGGGTGATGCTGATGATGATGTATGTTTTCTTTGATGATGATGGTCATGTATTGTATCTAAGCCAAACCATTGGTCATGATGTATCATTTAAGTTACCTCAATTTGTACTTTACTAAGTCTAAACATCGTGTCTATTTGTTTATTGTTTTTTCTTTCTGCCTTTTATGAATCGGTCATTGTGTAAATCGCGATAGAACATATTGTTCATATAGACAAAGCTCGTAAAAGCAATTCGCGATAGGACAATCGGTATCAAGCAAATCGCGATAGCACGTATTGTTACAGTGAAATCGATTTGCAACTAAGTCTCAATTTGTAGTTTACTAAGTTTAAACATTGTGTCGATTTGTTTATTATTTTTCTTTTCTGCCTTTTATGAATCAGTCATTGTGTAAATCGTGATAGGATATATCATTCACATAGACATACCTCATAAAAGCAAATCATGATAGAAAAAATATTATTATATTATAAAACATAAAGAATTATGGTTCTAAATTGATTTGTATTTATCAAGTTACCTAGATTTATACTTCACCAATATACATCGTGTCGATTTATTTTTTCTTTTTACTTTTTGCCTTTTATCAGTCATTATATAAATCACGCTAAGACAAATCATTGTACATATACTGTATATGAATCATTATACCAGATATTATCCCAGAGCGATTTACACAATGGCGTTTGTATCATTGAAGTTAACTCGATTTGTACTTTACTAAGTTTAAACATCGTATTGATTTGTTTATTTTTCTATTTAGTCATTTATGAATCAGTCATTATGTAAATCATGATAGAACACATCGTTCGCTTAGACAAAGCTCGTAAAGGCAAATCACAATAGGATATTCAAACAGATTTGGTTTGATTATTTGATGGGTTTAGGTGGGATGGCTATACAGATCGTGATAGAACACCTTCTATAAAAAACAAATCGTGATCTCTTATAGAACTGGTTGCAAGACAATCAAAATCAAGCAAATCGTGATAGCACGTAGTCTTTATACGTACAAATCGTTTCAGCCTTTTATCAATGTTTGTGTAAATCACAATATTAAGACTGCTCGTAAAAGCAAATCATAATTTATGCAGTACACGATGCTAAACGCTTCTTCAATTTTTTTTTATGAAAACCGAACATTACAATGATTTGTTCAGTGGCACTTATGTGTTACACTTATTAAAAAAAAAGAATTATACATTTATAGAATGTCACGTTACAAAAAAAAAATTACAGAATTACAACAAAGAATTATAGAATTACAATAAATAGTTATCAGGATAAAAACATCATATAATGTTTATTCAGTGGCACTTGACGACTCAGATGTACTATGACATACAAATTGTCTCTTTCTTTTTCTTGGCTGACTCTCTTTCTTCGATGGCCTCTTGGTTCCCTCGATCTTATTATAAACATTGGTCATCATCTCTACGAGTGTATCATATTGTGAGTGCATTTGTCTCTCCAAATTCCTCACCTGCTTTCGTAACTCCTTATTCTCCCTCTCCAACATCTCTAACCTTGTGGCAGAGACCACCTTCTTTTTGTGAGTTGTGTTCGCTCTTCATCATGTATTGCAACTGAGGAATCATTGTTGTAGCCAAAGGGACACGATGGACGTGTTTTTTATGCTAGGACATGACATGATGGGGGATAGGAGGGACGCATGGGTTCCCAACATTTCCACGTTGCTTATTCTCAATCTACAGATTTCGATGTATGGGTTCCCAATATTTTTTAAAATAATTGGGGTCATATTGTTGTTCTTTATAATCATATGCTATGGCACGAACACCTCCTTTGTTCCAGCTATCCAATTGTTCCCAGAAGCGTTTGTGCCAAATCACGTTCATAGCCCCACCACTATTCATCTTCCTTCTCACTTCCACAGATTGCTTTGGTGTAGACTATCCCAATCCAGCTTGTAGGAGAACTTGACTATCATGCTGCAACTCGGCTTCATAATTGCTAAATATCCAAATATCGCAGTCAGACAGTCTCGCAGCTTGAGCAACAACCTCTTGGTCCTCGTCCTCCTCATCTCCATGCGGTCTCCACATAACCTGTACATTAGAGATTATGGTTTAAGTATAGATATAATTATTTAAGCTAATGAATGCTAAATATTAAAATAATTTATAATAACAAGTGCTAAACATATTATAATGACTGTTACTAATGAGAGCTTTATATTAAAATAATTTACACTAATGAATGTTATATATTACAACAATTTATAATAACGAATGCTAAATGCTAAAATGATAATGCTTTGTACTAATGAAGAAAAAATCCTGCAACGATCATTACTTAAGAATGCTAATGATTATAACGATTTACACTAATAAAAGTTAAATGCTCAAGCGATAACGATTTGTACTAAGAAATACAAAATCCTGCAATGATCATTACTTAAGAATGCTAACGATTACAACGATTTACACTAATGAAAGTTAAATGCTAAAGCAATAATGATTTATACTAAGGAATACAAAATCTTGCAACGATCATTACTTAAGGATGTTAAATATTAGAACGATTTGTACTAACAAAGACAAAATCCTACAACGATGATTACTTAAGAATGCTAAATATTTCAACAATTTATACTAATGAATGATAAATGTTGAAATGATTATAAACGATTTTAAACCATTTACCTCATTTAATTATAAACCATCTAAAATAAACTTAGCATTATCTTTCTTGATATTTATTCTAACCCACCGACCGATCTTTAGAAAACTACAAATCGCAGGGCCACACTGAGGACGCAAGGCGACAATATGCTCCCATAACCAAGCCTACAAAATCAATATATTAGTAAGACTATAAACTTCAATGTCTTAGTCTACAACTATAAAATATATAATAAACAATTACCTAGACAAATGGCCAAAACCTTGTGATAGTTTTTGTACCCTTACTTGCACGGTAAAGTTGACTGTATAAGTGTGCGAGCATAGCAGCACTCCATACATAGTTGTCGACTTTATCTAAGTGTTTCAAGAACTGCAGTCACAAGTAACTTATCCTCGAACCAGATAAATCAAAAAATAAAGTAAGTCCAAAAAAATAAAGGAAGTCGTGCAACTCTTAGTCAGCTCTTTCAGATGCACATGTAGCAAATCGGCCTTCTCATTTATTACGGAAAGAAAAAACTTTCATCGATGTGGAATTGCTTTCACCAGAAATACATTAACTCCAGTCCTCCAACGACATTCCTAGAAGGATCGTGCACTTGTCCCTTGCGTTATAGTTTGAATCTCGTAATAGGACAGTACTTCTATGGCACTTAAGGCTCGTAATTCATGTCACATCTTCTAGGGTCATGGTGATCTCAAAAGAATCAAACTGGAATGTGTCCGTCTTATGATTTCACTTATTTACCAGATGGGTCATGGTGTTCCAGCACGTTTCAAAATAATGATGGTCCAGAAGATCACTGAAGTGCATATTTCGTAATTGATCCTTCTGATATTCACTCAGTTGTCCATACCATGACAGAACTACATGCCACTGACACCGCCCTTTAATCCTTTTACCTGGTGCTCTACTTCTCTTCTAACCTCCCTATAACACAAAATAGTATATTATTCATATCAAATCAAAATTAGTCTCATTTGTACTTTTACACATTGTTGTACACAGTAAACGCTATAAATAATAATCGTTGCACACTCGCTATCACAGTAATCACTATACATAGTAATTGTTATCACAGTAATCGCTATACATAATCATACCTATAATAATAAATCGTTCACAGTAATCGCTATATATAGTAATCGCTATACATAGTAATCGCTATCGCAGTAATCGTTATACATAATAATACCCATCACAGTAAATCGTTCACAATAATCGCTATCACAGTAATCGCTATACATAGTAATTGCTATCACATTAATCATTATACACAGTAATCGCTATCACAGTAATCGCTATACATAATAATACCTATCACAGTAAATCATGATAGACAGGATCGATTTACGTACCTTAGACACACTTTTCTTCTTTTCATCCCCTCCCTCCATCCTCTGCCTTTCTTGTTGCTCCATCATTCGCTTCTCCTCCTCCCTCCTCTGCCTTTCTTGAAAACCATTCATTCTCTCTTCCTCCTCTCCTCCTCTGCCTTTCTTGTTGCTCTTTCATTCCGCCGCCTCCCTCCTCTGCTTTTCTACTTTTTTCTTTCTTCGCTCCTTTGCCTCCCTCCTTTGCTTTTCAATTTCTTCCTTCCTTTCCATTTTCTTCTCTTCCTCCTACTTTTTCCTTTTCATTTTATTCTCTTCCTCCTCCTGCTTCTTTCTTTCTCTTTCCTTATCTTCCTCGTACTTCATCTCCTTCCTTTACCTTTCTTTCTCTTCCTCGTCCTTCATCTCCTTCTGTTACCTTTCTTTCTCTTCCTCGTCCTCCTTTTTCTTCCTTTGCCTTTCCTTCTCGTCCTCGTTTTCCTTCTCCTTCCTTTGCCTTTCCTTCTCTTCCTCATATTGATGTTTCTTCATTTGCCTTTCCTCTTTCATTTTTATCATTTGCCTTTCCTTCTCTTCCTCCTCCTTCTTTTTCTTCACTTGCCTTTTTTTCTCTTTCTCCTCTTTCTTATTCTTTCTTTGTCTTTCCCTCTCCTCCTCCTCCTTCTTCCTTTGTCTTTTCTTCCTTTGCTTTTTATTCTCCTCCTCCTTCTTTATTTGCCTTTCCCTCTCATCCGCCTTCTTCCTTTGCCTTTGCCTTTGCCTTTTGCCTTTCTCTCTCCTCCTCCTTCTTCATTTGCCTTTTTTTCCTTTGCTTTTCATTCTCCTCCTCCTTCTTCCTTTGTTTTTCCTTCTCTTTGTCATCCTTCTTTTTCTTCATCTTTAGTTCTTCATCATGATTTCTTTGCTCTTCAGCCTCAATATCTGATGGATAATGCTCCACATTATACAATTCCAACGCTTTGTCCATATCTTTATCATTCTCAATCTTTATTATATTTTGGTACCTTTTATAACGCTTATATAAATGAGATTGGCAGATAATTTCTCTAATAGTCATCTCATCGAACGACAAGGGATTTCTTGTCTGACGAGCTTTAGACATTGCTAACCTGCACAACACATAAATTTAACCGCATCATATATGTTACAACCACCTCCCTAAGTATATAATAATACAAATTATTTCATTCGTTAAATAATCACCAACATTACAAATCATCACAATATTTAGTTTCATAAGTAAACATCGTTGTAAGATTTAGCAAACTTAAGTATAAATCGAGGTAACTACATAAATACATATCGCTACTGCTTTAAATTTATAAATCGTTGTTGCTTCAAACTTACAAATCGTTGTAGAAATCACAACCTTCATAAGTACATATCGTTGTAATGTTTGAGCTTTATACGTAAACATTATTGTACGATTTATCAAACTTAAGTATAAATCATGGTAATTTCATTAAATCGTTACTACTTCAAACATATAAATCGTTGTTGCATTGAACGCACAAATCGCTATTGCATTAAATGTATAAATCATTGATGCATTCCAACGTACAAATCGTTGTAGAAATTTAGCCTTCATAAGTATATATCGTTGAAATGTTTGGCCTTCATAAGAATAAATCGTGCTAACTGTTTTTCGATGCTCAGAAGGTGGATAGGTACAAATCGATTTATTTCAGTATGAAAATAGGTGTTATTTAGCATAAATAGTACAACTAGTTGTAAGATTTAGCATTCAGATTTATAAATCAATTTGTTTGCATAACAAAACCTTACATGAAACTCACCGAAATGATAGGAGTTTTGGTAATTCGATAGTGGAGGAGAAACACCCAGAAGGTAGATGCAGTTGATGGTGGCAACGATGTTGTCACTACGTAGACGATGACAAATGATGCTCCTGCGACAGTAGAGGACGACAAAGGTTGCTCTGGCAGCAGCAGACGACAACAAAGGGTGCTCCGATGACAACAGACGACGACAAAAGGCGTGTCGTCTAAGAGAGTTCCTGTTACAGCAGATGGTGCAAAAGTTTACTGCTTAGGGCGAAAATGAAACGTTTGCACTTTGAAGAGTTAACATCATCCTCGACTTTCTGGATGGATGACATTTTTGTCCATTTCTCGAACCGTCGTTTTCCTTTTTTGGATGGAGGACATTTTTGTTCTTTTTTCGAACCATCGTTTCATGACGGAAATGGCGGGAAAGTGTACTTAAGTCTTTGCAACTGCACCGAACTTTGACGCTAAGTGATGCTGACACACATGGGGATACGAGCCCCATGTGCTTATATATGTGGCGCTCATTCGGACCCCCGAACACGCACCTGCGTCTTGGGGGAGAACATATAACATGCTTCGAAGTCAATGAGCTTGCAAATGAAAAGCAAATTTATTTCATTATAAAAAAAAAAGTAAAAGAAAATAAATTTTAAATTGCTTATGAGAAGTTTAGCTGCCGTTGTTTTGTCATTTTTGAACTTTTGGCAGCATGGTTAGCACTGATTTAACACTGCAGTCTAAAGTTCGCTGCATGGAGAAGAGGATGAACAAGACACGCATGCTTGGAAGCATATGGGGGAGGCCTTTGAGACCACCAATATGGATTCAGCAAATCCGGCTGCCTCTCTGACACCAGGTAGCTCTGAAAATCTAGGCCTTCGATCATTCTATAATAATTTAAGGCTTTAATTACTCGTCAAAAGCCCAACAAAGACAGGGTGAGAATCTTCCAAAAACTCAAGAGGGTCCAAGTCAGTAGAAAATCATTGCAAAAGAGAATATGTTGGGAACGCCGTTCCCAATCTTCTCACATGCATTGTTATCTCTTTGATTCTTTCCTTTCTTTTGTATTTTTGGTCGCTTATCCGTTTTTTTGTTTTCTAATCTTTTTCATATAATTGATTTGAGATATGTTGCAGAACCCAAGAAATCATACGCTTTCCCCTCTTCTCTTCCTTTGCTAACATGGGAAAGGAATAATGGCAGCCCAAGGATTTGCAGACATGTTTTCTTGGGCTTTGAATTTTATATGTTTCAATTGCTAACCTTTGGTGGGGTAGGCTGCGCTTTCTTATATGATATAAGGTCTTTGTGGTAGGGGATGTGTTTGGAGATACGTGAAACTTGCCCAAGTTCATGAACTCTATCAATGTTTCTACTGCAATCGACTACTAGCAAAAAGTTTGTAGTACTTCAATCAAAGATGTCGTTTGAGTTCATGAACTTCAATATTTCATGGACGCTAACGCAAATGAGGGTGCTTGGATGACAAATAGAAATGGTTGGTGAAGATTTATAGATTGTTGGGATTTTTTTAATGGGAATTCCATCATATATATCTTGAACTGAGCTTGAGTGATAAAATTTTGTGTTGGGATAAGGTGCAATTACATTGCACAATTGCAATGTGCCGCTGCACGTTATCACCATCCATCTGCTGTTGGGCCCCACTCTGACAGGATGTACAACAAAAGAGTGCAGCGGCACATTGCATTTGTGCAATGTGATTGCACCTGATCCTGCCTTATTTTTATGTCATTCCAGGAAAAAAGGAAATGAATTGCATGAACGTCATATGAAATCATTATCAAACAAGAAGGAAAGAAAGGTGTTATTTGGCATTTATGAGAATACCATGTGGATGACATGAATCAACACAAGATGTAGGTTATTTCTTCAACTCCATACATAATGGTTAGGAGTTCAATATTCTTAGTTCAACATGCAATATAGGATATGCCTGTTACTTGGGGTTTAATAGTTATATGAGTGTCCAACCCCACATCCTCAAAGTTAAGAGAGGTCGTATCAGAAGCAATCACATTGCACACTTTTAAGTGTGCCGCTGCACCTGATCATCATCTATCTTCGGGGTACAGCCTGTCAGCTGTGAAGCCCATGGAGGGTGGATCAGGTACAGCGGCACACTAAAGTCTGCATTGTGATTGCACCCGGCCTTCAAGCTAGCATCAGAGAACTGGGGAAGACCAACTTGGCTAATGGAGGTATGAAATAAGGCCAACCTCCCTAATTCTTAGGCAATGAATCACTGATAACAATAATAATCATTCAAGCTCACCACAGAGAAAGAAAATGCATGCACATGAAATTCTCTGTCCATCACCAAATACCCTTATCGAATCTCTCATCAACGTCACTTTCAAACTCATCTGCAGTTTTCAGGATTCCAGAGTCTAGAGCACAAGCACAAAAAACGAACACTTCTTTCCGGGATGGACAGTACGTCCATACAAGAAACGAGGAATCACCTGACATTTATAATAAAATTTTCTCGGACAGCTTAAAATTTCTAATCACCATGAAATATTTTCATCAAACACCATTCCAAGATCCATATGCAGTACCCTCCAATCCAGTTAAAACCAATAAACCACGATTAATGCTAAATAAGGCTCTCATTCTTTCCTAAAATATGATCAATTCACAAACGAGAGTTCATTAAAAAAAGAAAAACTCATAAACGAGAGAGAGAGAGAGAGAGAGTCGTCATGCTTCACTTGCATATCAAAGAAAGAAGACCTATTTCCAATCTCTTCTCGAAGGAACATAAAATTCACCAGTTTCCAATCATAATTCTGTTCAATAACATTCCCGACATTCTGTACCACAACGGACACTACAAATCACATTTTTTTTCTCTTTTATAGATGGGGGAAAGATTGTAGCTATGGTAGAAAACAAGTGATGGGAAGCTGGCTGCGCTAAATTTAGACGATGTACTGTTGGCACTCTTATCACACACCACATTTAGAAAACAATGCATGTTCTCAGTATCAAGCAGCAAAACGAATCAAATCTCATATGCACTACCATTAGAATATGATCCCACATCCAACACTACAAAGCAAAACAAACACCATTCCGTCTTTTCTCTGTTATAAAATAGAAGAAAACAAATTGCAACCGTTGTAATCTTTCTTCCTTGAACACCCTCAAACACTGTTAGACAACTTGTGAAAAATCAACAGTCAAATTGGTGAGACACACAACCATACTAGAGAACAGAAGAAAACCTTGAATTTTTTGGTGTTCATTCCTCGGTGAGATACCATATGTAGCCTGCCAACAGATAATTCTAGATAAATGGGCTCAATGAGGAAGGCCCACAGTTGTTCACCATCCCATTCCATGTTCCTCCAATTGCACCCCAATAATCTTTTCCCTCTTCAGACATGCTTTCGCCTCCACCATTCTGCCACTGTGGCCCCCAAACTCCGTCATCTCCATCTCTAGATTTGGATGTATCCTCTCTAAAACCGCCCACATTCTCCACTGCAGGTATGACCATCGGTCTAGTACCACCATTGTTTCCACTTCCAATCCCCTCAAGATTCCCATGGCTAAATGTTGAGTAAGAGCTGTGGAAACCAGTTGGGAGGCTGTAAAGAGACAACTCTGTCATCATTCCAGGAAAACCATTCCTTAGTGGATCAAGTTGAGTTAGAAAACCAGAGTTGGAAGCAGGTTTGTTAACCAGGATATCTTTAGTAGTGTTTGGGGGGTTCCCCAAGATAGGGTCATATGGGAGAGCTAGGAGAGATGGTACTGAGATGGGATGGACTGGGTCTTGGGGTTTCTTGGGAGTGGATCGTTTGTTTTTTCTGCAGCCACCACCAACTGGAACATTCCTCAGTGACCCCCCTTTGGTCCAGTATCTCCTGCAGGCTTTGCAGAAGTACCTTGGCTGTGAGAGACTGTAGTTGTTGTAGTAGCAGAATTTGGTATTTGTAGAATCACACCTAGGGCATTTTAGAGCTTGTTCTGGTTGAGGCTTCATTCTTCTCTCAAGAATTGATCTTGGGCAGCTCACTATGTCTTCCAATCCCATGGCCTAGAAAGAGAAAACAAAGCAAGAAACAATAATGTCAGACACGATGAATTTTAACGGGGACCAAAAAAGGGCACACTGGACTAAGTTATAAAATATTTCCTCTTGTAATGTTGTTGAAAGAATAAGAAAAAATGCCTGTACATAGCAGGACCAAAATTTAAAAATGTCCGTTCAGGGTTAAGCATCAAAGCAAAAGGCTGGATTTCAAGCTCACTAGCTAAAATTGGCGGAGGAAGAGACTTTGAATGATCATATGCAATAAGGGTGGTGGAGGGGAGTGCTCTGCCAGCTTACTTTTCCATGTGGGTAAACCAAGCGTCAGCAAACCATGCTTTCATCTATTTGTGATCTTTTGTTTTCCTTTTTGAAACCCTAAAGAGATGAGAAAAATGATATTGAAACACTGGGAACACCAATTAACCACCGAAAAGAGAAAAACAATAAAAGAAGTAAAAAGAGCCCTTTGCTACTTCTTTTCCCTTATTTTGAGATATATAAGCCACCAAGAAAAAAAAATCTCTCTCCAACATCAGTCGATTTCAGGGAATGTTAAAGCCAACACTAGTAAGAAACTTGGTTCATCAAAGAAGAAAAAGAAAATACTACATAACCGAAATGCCCAGGGATACATGGATCTCAAGAGTTGAGGAAAATGAAATGCAAGATCTATGCTGACTTCAACTGTGAGATTAGCAGAATTTGAAATATCCTCAAAGAAAAAGGAGGGTTTGCTACTTTTTCTCTCTAAGAAAATAGCCATACATTCTCTTACAAACGCTTTTCATCATAAAACAATACTAGTTGCTCCTCAAAAACCAATTATTTCAACCTAGGCCCATCAAAAGAAAAAAGAAAGAGTTTTGACTATCCTTGAAAACCCTAGATAACATTCAAGAGAGGTCTCATCAACAAGGAAAAACTTCTGGATAGGAAAACACAAAAAATTAAGAATTTAATATACAAAAGAGGAAAGGAACAGGAAAGCCATAAATCCACCACCTTTAGTTGGGCATCTGAGTGATCCATTATAGCTTTGGTGGGAGAGAGGAGAAGAAGAGAGAGGCAGGAAGGACTGTCATGAAGGGCAAAAGAAGAAGGCAGGCAGATAAATAATGGGGTGTGTCAATCAGTCTCTCTCTCTCTCTCTCTCTCTCTCTATATATATATATATATATATATATATATATATAGAGAGAGAGAGAGAGAGAGAGAGAAGGGGGGTTAATGATTACTTTCCGTACAGGATGAACGTTCTCTTTGGCTTGCACGCAGAGAAAGCATGGAGAATTCGAGGCTATCTTAAACTGATTCATAATACGTGTGGGGCCCCTTTCACCGGATATATATAGAGACCAGCTCGAACCGAATTAATCGCCACTCTCTCATGATATTCTGCGAGTATTACTCCTTTATATCCATTAATAGGATTATAGGAAAGCCAATCAGTATTAGCAGTACATACCTTCATGATGATGGCATCACTCATTTAACAATCATCAGTTATAAATTGCCATGCCCGTGATTTGTTTGGTATGAGGTTAGCTAGTATCTTTACTGAACATTTCTTGAACGTAGTCTCCATAATTATGGTTGGCAAATTTGTAGAATTTTCATCTAGAGTTGTTAACAATTACTAGAAATTGATCTGGGGCATGTTGATGCATGACACAATGAATGAAGGCCTAGAGGACAAATCTGATAGGTTTTATGTGCTAGAATCTATGGAAATCCAAAATCTTCTTGGAAAAATTTAATTATATGTCATATGTAAATTGTTTCTACATTTGTATCAAATGAAGCAAATTCTGCCTACTGTTCCTCGAGCCTACTGCCTTGGCTTGCCATTGAGTTGATTCATTGTATCGTCAGCTTAAACGTTTGATATTTAGTTCTGCTAAGGATGGAATTACTATAATAAAAAAAAGATATTTTTCATTAATTTATGATACAAATAATTCACTGTGAAATGTTTTGTAATACCTAAAACACGATAAGTGTGTGACATATACTGATAATATGGCATTCATATATGTGAGGTAACCGTCGACAATTCATTTGTTTTCTAATGAAGTAACGCTTACGTTTCAAACTCGAATGCTCCATTTCAACCCTCTCTATGTGCCAGAATTTGACTGTGACGGTAACCGAAGTGAAAATTCTGTTTTCGAAGAGCACGTGTTAGGCACACGATGCATAGAGTAGTAACAAGTTCAACATGGGGGGGGTAGTGCCGAATTCACATGTCTCACGAGGGTACGTGTCTATGTAGATGGTAATTCAAGGCGCCTTTCACTAATCGAGTTTTGATTATAAAGTATTTTAGAGGTGGATTTCTCTCGTTCACTTATTTTTTCTTTTGCACTTGTGAGCGCGAGTCCGAGTACGTGCTTCCACATCGTCACGCGTTTGATATCATGTTCTTCGTTCAGTTTCATCACAGTTCAATTGTGTTTCTTTTTAATTGTTATTGAGCAAGATGAACAAGGTTAGCAAGCCATTTCCTTTCTAAAAGAGAAAACCAAAAAAATGGGATCAATGAGATTCAAAAGGTTACTTTTAATGCTTTTGGTAGTTCCTATAGGCCCAAATTTTTATCGTCTCTTAGTTATACTCGGTACAAATTTGTACTAGTTTTGCCATGGATGTAGCTGTAACTTGCAACATGGTAGCAGTTTGTTCTTTAATTGCTTTGTTTCATAAAAAGATTTTGACCTTGTAGATGCATTATCACACTAACCATTTTACCTTGCAATAAAAGGACTATGCATCTAGTTTTCGAATAAAACATTAAAACATTAATTTGCGGATTCATATCCTCTGTGAATTGGCCAAAGGTTGTGTAATTAGGTTCAGGACCTCAAAAAATGAACTTCTCAAGAAGAGGATTTTGGAAGCATAAAACTACATGCTTTTGAAGCTTCAATTGAAACGCATGCACTTCAAAAAAAAAAAAATAGGTTACAGAGCTTCCTTGGTAGTAAATATGTGATTTGCTTATTGAAGAAGGCATGCTTCTTTGTGCATAGTTAAGGGGCAGGTCTTGTCATAAAGGATAAAGGGATACATTGAACTAAAACACATGCCTCAACTACTATTGTCATGTTGCTTTTACTCACCTTAATACTTCCACCACACTAAGGACCTGTTTGGAATCTCGGCGCTGAGATGGGCGTTTATGCATTTGGTGGTCCAGAGGCAAAATCTTGATCAAACTACGTACCGTGTTTGGAATCTCGGCGCTGGGATGGGCGTTTATGCATTTGAGATGAGAAGTGAGGCCCTTTTTCCTTTGTATTTACACTAAATCATGGAATTGGCAGCTGCCACTTCTTCAAATGCATAAATTCCATAAACTCCCATCAGGCCCTAAGCTATTCACCCCAAAAAAGCAAATTAGTATTCATTGGCTTTCATTTTCTTGTTTTAGCTATATTATGGTTAAGCATGCAAGATCCATAATACTCGAACCATGACACCTCCTCGCTGTAGCAGTGCAACTCTACTTATCAGAAATATCACATTTTTTTTTCAAACAGTACATGAAACTATTATACGTGCTTTTGTTGGTTAGTTGATAAGTCACATGCATTAGGTTTAAGTAGCCATTCTCATTTAGGCGTCTTTTTCTTGTCTCTGATTTTTTTCACTTGTTAGTTCAGCCAGCCAATGACGCAACGGGTTACAGGCTTACAGCATACGACAACGGCACATAACCAGAAGTCACACCGAAATCCGATTCTAATCTGTGGCTCCGAACCGGTTCGTAGAGTACGGGAACGAGACCATCTCCTCCTCGGCGAGGAATTTGGTCGGCGCTTCCCCGTAGAGGAAGCAAGCTGCGCGTTCGCGGCCCGGGGACAGGCGTGGCGTGGGGCCCGCACCACAGCCTGAAGGACACGCGTCGGTTTCACCATTAGGTCCGGGAAGTGGACGAATATTTCGGCCTTGAAGAAAAGGGAAGGAGGTGGGGCCCGCGTCCACCCATGAAATTCAGGGGGGTTGGACCGGGTGAATCGTACGGAAGTCCTGTCGCCACGTGTACGGCGGGAGACATTCTCGGCAGGCACGTCAGGACGGAGACCTCACGGGGCCTCAGACTGACCGGGGACCGTTAAGACGGGGAGTTTGAGCAGGTGAAGCCCCTGCTGACCCAGTCTGTGCCAGACAGTGCGTTCCGGACCCAGGCCCTGAGCCAAAGTATGAGGACGGCTCGGTGGACCCATTCACATCACGTTGCCCCCTGCTCCGGTGGGCCAGCCACCACGCTTGAGCTTGACGATTGAGCAGACCTTTATGGATTGGGGAGTGGTCTCGGGTTGGCTGATTGGATCTCGGTTCCAAAAAGCAAATTGAATCAAAAGATCCAAAACCCGACTCTGAGCTTACCTGTTTTAAGTTCCTGCGCAATTGCATTTCACAAAAGAGAAAAACCAAAAACAGATGACGCAGTTCCTGACTGCGATATAAGTGTTGATGGGTCCCACAGAATATACTTCAAACATAATATGGGGTTGGAACAACAGTCAGCATGGGAAACATGTGGGGTCAGACATATAACTGACTTTCTTTCTTCTAAGTGGAGAAAGTAGCCAAGGCCATTTGATCTGGGGTTGGTTTCATTCTATTTACAATGAGTCAAGTGTCAATGGCCACTGGAGTCTTGCTTGTTCAAGTCCAAGATGTCTTCGCAAGAGATCGCGAGAAGAGATCGGTGATACTATATATCGCTAAAAATTGGTGATTCAATATGCATCTTGCACATTTCTCTTATTGCAGTCCCCCGCATGAAGAGAAGGAGGCAGTTTTGTGGGGAGCTAAAGGACAAAATGTGTCATATGGTGTATTTTCCATCAAGTGGGTATCAACTCCTTCGACAGGTAAAATGATTGTATTGTACGACAAAAATGATACATTTTTTGAAATGACTCCTAATTTCTAAAATCCACTGCATATCCAAAATCGCAAATAGCTAACTTTGTTAGGACCTTTTTACCATTCACATGTGCAAAACTCATGAAGTTCACATGATACATTGCTCTGCTCATCGTGTATCGCAAACTCCTACTTAAAAGGAGGTCTAGACATTTTTTTTGTACATCACGAAGTTTGTATAATCATATTTATGAAGATCCTGTTAAACCCAAACCTCAAAACTTCATAAATACCTGACTAAGTACGCATATATAATACTAAATTCGCATAAAAAAATATGTGAACCTCATGTTAAACTGAACCACATAGCCTTACAAATATCCTACTTAATTTGTATGCATGTACCTCATGAAGTTCACATAAAAATATATGTGAAGTTAAACTAAACCACATAACTTCACAAATATTGAACTAAAGTTGCATATATATAGCGATCAACACATATCTCATGAAAGTTGTACTCATAAATGGTTGAGTATAAAAATTGATTGTCTGCACCCCAAGGCTATTTTTGCATAAACTAGGATTTTTTGTGGTCCCCAACCTTCTTTCCACCGACGACTTTTCTGACAACTATTTTCGATGATTCATTGGCAACACTTCACCCTCAAGTATTCCAGAATCATCAATAGTAAATTTTTTTGGTAAGCACATCTTTAACGACTGAACCAATTATTTTTTTGAAACAACTTAAATCAGTTATTTTTGCATAATTGACATGAGTTAGTTATTTTTGGAGAAAAATTTCATGATTTTCAAGCTATCTTTGCATGTTCAATAGCCTATTTCATTTGTTTCAATGATTTGTATGCCTCTATCCTCCAGTTTGGTTGTTTAAATGTTGCGTATCTTATATAATAATCATGGTATGTTAGGAATAATGTTTTTTTTTTGTTTCCTTAACAATTCAAGTTTTTGTATTGTCAATTGGTTATTTTGTTTGTTTTTTGCAATGCTTTTTTAATAGCTTATTTCTTGTGTCTTTGTTGCTTGTCTATTTACCTATATTCTCTGTCTTGTTATTGTTTTGAATTTGTTAATACAATATGACAACTGAGAAAACTATATCGAAGGGATCCACGCCCACATCATCTTTTAGTGTTGAAGCACAACAGAAAATGATAAAGATGAAAAATTACAAAATGGGTCATCCTATGTACTATGAAGCACACAGTAAGGTTGACATGTGGATAGAAAGGAAGCTACATCCAATGCCAAGAATCTAGGTGCACAGTATTTTTCATAAAAAATGCACTCTCTGTAAACCCAAAAATTTATGCTTAAACAATCAACAACAAACACCTTCAATGTTGGTCAAACATTAGCTAACAATTTCAAAGTAACCCATATTTAGGGCATAATGTTTAGAAGAGGTTGTAGGTCTTGTGACGACAATCTTGTCTCCCATCTCGAAAGCATCTAAGGAGGGAGAGGGTGACTTGGAGGAGGTACCTCACAAAAGGGAGGATATGAACCCTAAAGTTGAGGTTAATGTGGACCCTCCTCATGAAGTGAATATGAGTGAGAGTCTTGTGGCTGGATCAGATGCTAGAGGGTGGATAGTGCACTAGACAATTGTAAGGGGTATCATCGTCAGGAGTCTGAGGAAGAAGTCACAACAAGGAATAGGCCCTGAATTGACCTTTCTCGTGTGTCTCACACACACAAGCACCTCACATATAACAACCAAGCTCGTGACTTGTATCAATAGGTCAATCACATGACCAACATAATTTGAATGGAAATATGCATAAATGTCCTAAGAATGGACATGAGAATTAATAATTTAGACAATGCATATCATAGTCGTGAGTATGCTCTTTTTAAGGATAAAGAAAGTGAAAGTTTACATTTTCATAGACTGTTGTGTTTTATTTCACATTAAAGCATGCTATGAATTGTGAATTCTCATCCATTTATGCAAACACCTATCATGGATATGAATGAATGTAATGTTTAATGTCATGAATGAAAATGAATGTGAGTTTGAGTTTTATAGATACAACTTATGCAATTATGAATACCATGAAATGAATGATGATAAATGTGGTTGTATGTTAAGTGCATGTTTTGATGTGGATTCTCTTAACCCTCATTTTTTTAATGATGAAAATCACACTTTGATTATATCATTACAAACTTGAATTGTATTCTCCAAGTTTAGTTTTGAATTTCCTACAGGCAAGTGGTTGATGCCCTACAACATTACAGATGACCTTGTGGAGGACTGAAGCGAAGTTCGGGTTGTTGCGTGATTGAAGGCTCTACTCTTACCTATTACGATCCCTGAAGGACCCATACAATTTTTTATGGTTATAAACTTGTAACAATTTAACTTTTTTATTTGGATCTTTACATTTTAAGAATTGTAATATTTTAAAATGGGAATATTTCTAAATTCTGTCCATACCACTTATGCGATGGTTATGCTTATTGTTTGAATTTTTTAATTCTTTATGCAACTCATCAATCGTCTTAAACCTTAAATAAATTTTGTCTTCTGCATTTTTCTACATGAGAATCCTTAAAGTAATAACTCTAATCGAGTTGTGCTTATGGATGATTTTGTACTGAATATGATATTAGAAGGCTAATATGCACTCGCGCTCAGGTAGGTCATCTAGTATTTGAAACGGTTGGAATGTGGTCATGAATGAACTTGTTGACATATTACTTTTGAAAATCATACGAAACTTTATAATAAATAAAAAAGTTTTAAAGTTTTTTTTTTGGGGGGGTTTGAAAAAGTTGTAAAAAGGTTACATTTTTTATGGACGTTACAAAAGATGTCCAAAGTCGGTGTAGTATATCACAGATTGATTGAATGTACCCCCTAAGTCCTGCCTCTAATCTATATGTTCATGTTCTACCCACATAAAAGTTATGAAAGAGGAATAAAAGTGTATTGTGCATATAGTGAAGCATGTCATGCACCATATAAGAAAGAAAATGTAAATGAAAAGAATTGTAAAGTTATGCATGCCTAAAACGAATGTTTCAAATGCACTAGTAAGTCATGCATGAATTGAATGATCATGCATAAGTAAAATTATTGCATAGGATATTGAATTGTTGTTTATATGCATTGATAATTGTTTATTTACATGAAAAATTGTTATTTAACTCAAAAGAATGTTGTTCCATGTATACCTATTTTTTATGCATGTATGTTTGTGAATACGCACGCATGCCAATTTTGATAGGATGTTAATATGCATAAATAAAATACTGCATGTGTCCATGAGGTTTCATTTTCTTATTAACTATGGATCTTGGCTTGAGATTATGAATAAAAAAGTTGAACATGTGATTGCATGATGCATCACGCCCTACTTAGTTATTTTGCAAATGAATGCATTCCTGATTGAAACATATCATGTATGTGCACCATGATTGATATATATTATGGATATCTGATTAAATGAATTATGTTATCATTAATGTGCTATATGTATTAGCTTTGTACACTCACTATGTGTTCTGGTGTAGACCTACCAAGCTTTCATGAGTCTGACCCTTTTTATGGGTTTTCAAATGAAGTGTGATGTATAGCTGTGGAGTGGATGCGAGATGTTGTGGTGACATCGAGAGCCAGTCATTTTCCTTTCTCAAGAGTTGAATTTGGATATATTAAATTTAATCTTATCATTATTGTATAGAATGTACCTCGCTTTGAACCCAAATTTAAAAAGCATTTCATTGACAATTTTAATTAAAAAAAAGTTTTAATTTTTACATATTTTTTAAAGGTTAAAATCTTGAGGCGTTATAGAAGCTCACCTTTCAAACTTGTACATGGGGAAGTTGATCATAAGGATGATTGATACCACAACCTCCTCAGAATGCAGAGTCAAATTACACGAAAATCATTGCAAGGGTTCTATAGAGAACTTCTTTACAGATACAAAAGAAAAGAAGAAACCCTTGAATCAAAAAAGTATATATATATGGTTTGAGAACCCTGTAAATATTAAGAAAAAACTGTATATAATAAATAAAATCATAAATATTTAAGTAGGATATTTATGATTTTGTTGTTTCCCTTTAAGTGGAGTTTCACACATAAATTTATGCAATTTCGTGAAGTATATACGAAAAAGTAGCATATTTGCAAGAGGTGTTTCATAAATATATTTATGCAAAATATTGATGTATATGTGAAAGAGTTATAGAATATTTGCGATTTTGGTGGTTTCAATTTCACCAAAAAATTGCAAATAAATTTATGCGAGTTCATGAGGTCTGCATAAAAAAATGTGTGATTCTAGATTTAAGTGAGAATTTGAACTAAAAAACGGGCGATATAATTTTATCACAATAATGCCTCAATTTGCTGCTGTGAATGGTAAAAAGGTCCTAACAATGTTGGATATTTATGGTTTTAGACATTGTGAGAAATATAAAAAATTATAGGGTTTTTAAAAAATCGGGTCAAATTACAATATAGTCATTTTCAATTAAAAAAAATGTATCATTATTTTAACTACAAGTTAAAATCACATAAAGTATGAAAAGTATGAATTTAGGATTTAAAAAAAAATGGTTGGATATGATTGAAATCGAAATACTAATGCAAAAGTTATAGACAATAGTATAATATTCAACAAAACAGTAATGCAGAGGGAGAAGTAGGCTTACCTTGATCTAATGCATGTTGTTAGGCTATTGAACTAATTTGAAATCTATCAAATGTTTTAAAAATGCTTCAATTGTGCAACTGTTGTGTAGATAATAACCGATAAGAAATACAAGACAAGAAGTTTCCATAGTAGTTGTTCTTGACTTCTTGTTTCGTTAGAAGGGTGGCTGACCACCCAACCAATCATGTCTATTCAAATGATGGTCAGGATTCATCTTGGGTATGTTACGAAAAAACACCTAACCTTTTGTTTATTTATGTGCAACTTCCTAAGCTGATTATTAGGGTAACCACAAGGCTTTTCTTAAACTAGCTCAAACACCCTGCCTAATATGAAACTTCTTTGTTCTTTTACTTCATTGACAACCACTTGCTAGTATGTAGTTGAAAGCAACCAACCCTCATGATGAACTCAGCAAAATAAGAACCTAGTGTGCCTCTTGTGTAGAGGCAAAAAACTTAGGCGGTTAAGCAAAATAAACAAAAAAATAGCAATTTCATTTAAGTAGATGGTCTATTAGGTGGTGGTTAATAATCTACCCTTCAAAATTTATAAAAACATTAAATATGCTCATAAGATCAAATTCTCCTAGGTGTACCCCATACTTGATGCAAGAAGTCAATTCACTCTCATATATAGCTATAACCACTTGTTGTCTTTGGAGATGCCACATGTCCCATGTTGGTCGTTGGAGATGTCACATGTCCTATGTTGTGTCTTCCCCACCTTCTTCTGCTCCTAGGCCAATTTTGGGAGACACCAGTCAGACCTCTTCTTCGGCCACCAGTGCGACCACCAACTTGACTGGTTCATTTCATGAGGAGGGAGAACAAAGCCATCATCACCATCGTTGAGAGGGGCACTTACACCTCCATAATGGCCAACGATTATCCTTCTCTCTCCAGGAGGTTAACGTGTCCAACCAACTCCTCTCTTTGACACCCCATCAACTCTAACGAAATCCCTTGAAAAGTGGGAACTTTATTTGGATGGGTTGGGATTCTATCCCCATTATGAGTTGTTTTGGAAGGTGTAACGGCCTGACATATTTCAAACCAAAAGCATCAGTAAATTTTTTTTTTCAAAGGTAACACATTGTTGATTTTTTTTTCTTTTCTAATATGTAATAATGCAACGGTCTCACTAATGGACACGTTTCAACCGTACAAAGTACTAAACGGCTTGCCTGAGCGCAAGCACGAGCATGTCTTAGCCTCTTATTACCAGATTCAGTATGGAACCATCGTTAACAAATCTGATTAAACTATTATATAAGAAGAATTTATCAATTTAAATATTTCATCATTGGCACTGCCTTAACCAAATTAAGCTCTAAAGAGTCAGCCTACGCAAGCACCGGCATTGAATGACTCCTTAGAAAAAAGTTTAAGATAATGGCATCCAAATGACAAAATCCTTATATCATTACTTATGTGAGCAAACACAACAAAAAATATTGATTTGAAATCAATTTAATATGTTGGATTTTCAATTAAACCTCTTAGACACATTATATTTAAAACCCAATCACACAACCATCCATAAAAGAGATTAATTGAAATACTTAAAAGTTTATCAACTCAATGAATCATTCATGCATTTGTCCAAAATTGATAATTAAATAAGTATCAAATTTAAAGTTTGACGAATAGCCTCCAGGATCTCAAAATCATCAGTCACTCACAACCCCCTCACAGCATCTTGCATTCGCTCCACATATCACATGTTACTTGGAAAACAGTTTATTTTGAAAACATGAGACTTTGAAAAGTCTTAGTAAGATTCACACAGCTGACGCAAAGATACAATACATTAAGTTTGCACAATATGTATCAATCACAACATATGGCATTCAACATTTAATAGGCAGATAAACAATCAAACTGTAAAGTTTTATGCATTCTTAATTCTCAAAACATGCATAAGCATGAAATAACAATTTCAGGCATGTACCACTGCAATATAATTGAAAATAAGACATTTAATCATATGCATGAATCCACATAATCCTATGAGCATAAATTAAAGTACAGAAAAGAAAAGTGAGCAAGTATTTTAAGTTTTATTTGATTACCAAAAAGCTTATCGGGTATGCGTAGGCCCTCTACGAAACAGACTAGACTACTCGGGTGTTTATTATGCTATGTATTTTAATTTCTCGAGTAACTGATAGAGTCATCCCCCAGGAGTAGAGTCAGGCCATGAGACGTAGCGGCGTGCTCAGAGAGAATCTGCCTGGGGGAATGACTCTGTGTCATACAATGATCATGATCATGATCATACACTTTGCAGAAGACCATGGGACGTGCCCACCTTGGATAAAGAGGCAGTCCTGGTCCCCATAAATTCTCTGGGTTGGGGGACCGTCGAGGCATTTCTCCTCGCAACATAATAAGAAGAAAAAGGCCTAGAGAGTTTTATACTGCCTACTCTCTCTAAGGTAGACCAAAGATCATTTTGGTTCAGCATACCTCAGTAAAGGCATACCTGAAATATTACTCAGGGTTATCTTTATTAATTAGGCCATAGGTACATGCATCTACCATTTAGGCTAGTGTATTGTCATCTCATTGTTCTCTCTTTGGAACCTTAAATCAGTATTTTATTAAGCACCCAATGCCCATGCAACCCTGTGGGATTTCTATTATTTTGCATGCATTTCACAAATATTGTAACTCAAAGCATTACATGCATTCTCATGAACAATGAATCATGTAAACATACTATTCAACAATTTATTCATGCAATATCACATAATTTCAATAAATAGAAATTGGCATGCATCATTATCATAAATATAAATCAACCTATGAACCACAGTTCTAAATCACTCTTAAATTCTTTAGGTCTTCTGGCTAGAGTAGCCCAAAACCGCACAACTAAAACATGTTTTGCCAAATCATCGTGCAATCAACATGTCTATATACATCTTTCACATGCTTTACAAATAAGATCATGCACATGCTCAATTTATCACCAAAATAAATACACTTAAGCTATCATAAATGGATTTATTCATGAATGTCAAATATAAATCAAACTATAACTTACCAATCGTGATCAAACTCACCTCTATCTCTATCATAAATATTTATATCAGATCTGATATAATTTAAAACTGAATTTCTGAAAATTTTAAAGAAAACATCAAAACATAATTAGAGTCACAAGCCCTGACTTTCTCAATAAGAGCTCCCATAAACCCTTACCAAGCAAATCGATATGACTCTGATTAATGTCTTGATTTTACAGTACTTCAAATCCTATTAGACCTTATTAAAATATCCATGTTAACAGATTGAATCAATGAATCTACTATAACTCATAACCATAAACACACAAGTCGATTTTTCAGGTCCAGTCCCCAATAAGCCCAAATTGAAAGGCTTATATTTTTAATTATGTTCGGTTATAGCCATGATTAATCAAGTTAAATACACATAATTTAATTAAGTTCATGCTATACATAGCTTGAAAAAATTACATCTCAACAACATATACATTTATAAAAATCAAATTCCAAAAAGAGCCTAAAACCCTAAATCGATTTTTGAGAAATTTAGGGTTTTGATTCTTTTAAATGCAACTCATTCAATTTTCATTAAGTCTAGTATGAATTCAGATATTTAACATGCTAAACATGCTGAACACAATCATATGAATAGAAATACTCTTCTTTAGAATCAACCAAAACAATTAATTTGCATAACAATCAAGCTTTGGCAATATCTTTCAATTACAACTTACATAATTTCAAATTCAGTTCTTTCTCAGTGTTTGTCCCTTTGTTTATGATTCAATAAGGTGTCTTAACACTGATAATATGCAGAATATAACAGAAAAATAGTAAAACAAAAAGATCCAAATACAATACTATATAATCACAAGTACAACTCATTAGGAAAAATTGAATCCTTAATAACCTATTTTTACAAAATCTATTAGAAAAAGCAAATCGCATATAAAATCACCATATTTTTACTATGGTTGCATGTACCTATCACGAATACAACCCAATAAACCAATTTTAAAAATAATGAGTAGAAACATAATTAAAAATCATTTACGGAATCCTATTCTAGAAGAGTTTTAATCCAGAATCTTTAGACTGTAAGATTTTTATCAGATTAATGTTTTTCTTGAAATTTATATAAAATATTTTTTGACAAAACCCTTTTTACACAGTCTTTTATTATATGCTAGACTTTACCCAAAAGTTTTATAAAATATTTGGAGTGATTTTGCTTGAGTGTTTATACCTTTCATCAGAGATAGGTTGAAATAGTCCTGTAACTAGAGCTCTGTTAGGATGGATGTTTCTTCCTCAATACGAATCCAAATCAAGTAAAACAAGATTTTAAAATCAATACCAAAATGAGTAGATTAACCCAATATTTTTATTTAAATTTTTTGGACTGATATTCGAAGAGATATCAAATTATTTCTGAAACTGGTTAGGAATAATTTATCAGTCATCTCAAACTTAGGTTTCTCAAAAAAACTTTTTGCTAAAAATCTTTTTGAGACCATAAAACCATTGAAATCTCAATATTTTAGATTTAACCAGATCTAATAAAGGTTAACTTATGAATATCATAAAAAATAAACACGTTATGACTGAATCTAACTCAAATCAACAAAAAAACCCTATTTTAAACATGCTTTTCAAAATCATTTTGATAAAAAACCCATGATTCTCCCTTTGCAAATCAAAATAACAATTTATTTATAAAGGAAAACGTGTATAACAGTTTTAGACATATAAATATACATCTAAAATAATATATTATTCATCTATGCATGCTTAGAGTATATACAAAGCATCTACTATGTAAATCTTACCTGAAAATTGATGGATTCTCTCAACAAAAAGAAAATCGGGCAATCCGATCTCTACACCAACACAACCACCAAAGGTTTTGCATGTTTAATGGTTGCATATCACAATTATAGACCTTCTAGACATTTTCAGGAGAAGAAGAACAACAACAACAAAAAGAAAAAGAAAAGCGATAGAGAAAGAGAGAATCTTTTGAAAAAATGAGAGAGGCATGTGGGAGGGGGTATAAATAACCCTCTCACCAAGCCCTAGCCTAATTGATGAAGGACTTGCTCCTTCAAAATCATGTGGAGGGGGAGAGGAGTCCTTTTTTAGAAGGGCTCTTTCTTCTAGGCTCCTTCCTCGTATATTATTTGATTTTTCTCAAAATTTATTTTGATTATGATTATTAGGTTTGACTATTCTATAATTAATTAACTAATTTTTTATCTATTCAAGAGGTGTGGGACGTCCCACCCTCTTTAGTATCTCGATTAATAATTTAATTAAACTTTTTTATTAAAAATTATAATTATCTCTATTATTTATTTATTTATTTATCTAAATTAAAACCAAATAAGACTTTAACCCATATGGACTCCTGGATCCAAATGGGAGTCCACATAGGACATCCTCTATGAGGGTCCAATCCATTACCATTGGATCCAATTCAAATATCACATCAGATCCATATTGGATCCAAATGCTGAATTTAGATCAAAAACCAATGTCTAAGATCTAAAATCACTCTTACTCATGTAGTCTTGATACTTTAGCTTTTATAATTATTCTTGTAATATTCTTCATATTTTGAGACAAAAATTCATAATTAATCGAAATAAAAAAAATCAAGAAAGTCAAGAAAATCAAGAATTCACAATATAGTCATATATTCACCAACAATTCATCATTTATTCATTTTAATTATCAAAGAAAAATCTTCGGTTTTACAAAAGGCCAACCACTTCACCTCTTCTGGAAAATGTGTGGGCCCACTCCCGGCTAGCTCCTCCTTTGGAACCGTTATGTGAAGAGGGCCTAACATCTACTCTTTTGACATGTGGGCACCAACAAGCTCCCACTTTATTGTCATTTTTTGGAGGAAGTTCAAACGTCCTCCCCTCACCCTCACCCTCACCCTCACCCTCACCCTCACCCTCCACTTTTCATGTGTGGGCCTGACACTGATCTAGATCCAATAGAATCTAGCATGGGACCCATACCAATATCAAACACTTGGGTCGACTCTGGATTAATCCATCATCTAGACCCACCCCAGGAATGTGGTAGTGTCCCAGTCTATGCACGTTGCACCGACCACTGTTGAACTGGTCTCCTTATTATACATTGAACTGGTCTCCTTATTATACATTGAACCGATCCCAACCTGTCAAAAAATGGTTCAACATGTCCTTCCTTTCTGCAACGTTGGTTGTTCCTCCATGCTCGATGTACCTCACTTACAGGATGGTTACGATGATGTTTGCGAACCCATGGAGGTTGGTATTGAAAAGAATGGGGTCTTCGCTGAGGATTGTATTCTTAGAGATGTGCCCAATGCCATAAAATTGAAGATGGCGCCATCCACTTGTCAAACAATGATGGCAGAAATGCATAGGAAGAGAAATAGTTCTCATTTGAGAACGGGTGATGTTTGAGAACGGATCAGTTCATTGGGGGCTTGGCCATTCAAGGTTTGTAAATAAGGTTTCTCTCTTGGAATGTTCATGGCTTATGCGGCCGCGAAAAACAGAATTTCTTATCAAACACCATTCACCAAATGAAGCCGGATATTATTTTGCATTCAAGAGACTAAAATGGGTTCCATTGATAGACAATTCATGAATTAAATTTGGAGGGACTATGATTTTACTTTCAAACCCGCAAGGGGACAATCGGTTGGCATCTTATTGGTTTGGAGAGAGGGGATTAACGACACAGTGTATCAAAGTGGGGAGTTGTCTATTTCTTTCCTATTTTCGGACCCCATGGATAATGTCCCCATTTTGTTCACAACTGTATGCGGGCCATGCACGAGCTCTCTCAAGAATGATTTTTGGAAAGAACTCAACAAAATAGATAGTGAGGGCTATTACGGACCAATGGTGTATTGGAATGGATTTTAACTCTATTTTGAGAATGGACTCAACACAAATCAGCAGTACACCACTACCATGCACAAGTTTGTGTGTCTACTCGATGACTGTATCAGAGATTCCTATGAAAGGGGCCAAGTTTACTTGGTCCAACAAAAGAGTACCACCAGTGTAGAGAAAAATTGGATTTTTTTTTTTTTGACTTCATTGCTAATGTTCAATAGACTTCATGACATGAATGCCATAGACGATCCTATAACAATTCCGGACCACTTCATGATTTGGTTGACTTGGGGCTTGGGGGGACCCCTCACATCAAAATATTTCAAATTCGTATTATGGTGGTTAAGGGATCCTAGCGTTTTGGAATTGATACAGAAGTAGTGGGAGGAGGCTCCTAGCTTGGAGAGGTGAGCTGCACTACATATTCAAAAATTGGCTTTTGTGAGAGCAAAGTTGATTGAATGAAATAAGAGGCCATGGTCCAGTAAAATTCAATGCAATAAAAGAATGGGAGTCAACTAATAACACTCGAACAACAAAAAGAGAGGGAGGTGGAGATGGAACGGGCAATCACTCTCAAATGGTTGCATAAAAATTGACCCAGAAAATTTGTGAATGGTGAATGGGATGGTGCATTAGGTGGAAACAAAGGGCCAAGGCGCATTGGCTCAAATTGGAAGAGTTAGACACCAAATACTTCCACATGTGTGCCTCAAATAGAAGACGATCCAACTATACACCATCCATGATGATTAGAGGAACGACATACTAAGGATTGCATATTCTACTTGATGCCACCATGTACTTTATAGGTCGTTTTTCCCATTGTATTGATTTATCTTATGATATGTCAGGTATGGCTTTCAAAAACTTGAGTGAGGAGGCTTATAGGGGTACCATTGGAAATTTCTCAATCAATGAAATCAAAGAGGCGATGTGGAGTTTGCCTAATGGCAAGACCCCAGGTTTGGATGGATTCTCAATCGAAATCTTTAAAGAATCTTGGGATGTTGTAAAGGGTGACCTTCCTTCAACACATGATGGTGGATTTTTATTCTAATGCGAAATTGCCACAATCATTGGGTAAATTGATACTTATACTCTCATTCGTAAGGATGCATATGCCGAAGCAATTGAGAGGTTTGAGTCAATCTCATTGATGGGGCACGATTTTTAAGATCTTCAAAATCCTAGCAGCAAGGATCAAGCTCATAGTGGGACCACTCATCTCAAATTCACAAACCGCATTTATTCTCGGAAGGAGGTTGCATGAATTATGCTTGGTTGCTCATGAAGTTATATACTCCATCAAGTCTTCGGGTAAGAAATCCTTCATCTTGAAAATTGATTTGGAGAAGGCCTTTGACTTGTTAGATTAGCATTTTCTTGTAACTTGTATAAATAAACTAGGGTTGGGTGGAAAATGGCTCTCTTGGATTGATGGATTGCTTTTGGCCTCATCCATGGTGGTGTCCATTAATGGGGAGAAAGGTGACAAATTCAAACCCAAGAGGAGGTTGTGCTAGGGAGACCCTCTCTCACCATTACTCTTTATTATGGCAATGGAGGCTCTTTATGTTATGTTATCTTTTGCAAGAGGAGAAGAGCATATTTATAGGTTGTAGGGTCTCAAACAATATTTCAGTGTCTCACCTTCTTTTTGTGGATGGACCATTCTTAGATGTTCTGCTGATATTTCTAGCCTACATATGAATGGTTCTAAGAGTTAGATATTGGTTATGAATGACCTCTATGGGGAGATGCAAAGGATGATATCTTTCATTTTTTGTTGTGAGGCAGGTTCACTACCCATGAAGTACCTTGGATTACCTTTGCATTTGGGTATTTCAAGGGAGCTTCATTAGAGCCATTTAGAAGATAGGGTCACCAATAAGGTTTAGAATTGTGCTAACCGCCTCTTATCTAGAGCGGGTCCTACTAATTTGGTGAGGTTCAACACTACTCCCATGTTGTTACAAGGTGGAAAAAAGATTTATTAGACTATTTCAGAGATTCATTTGGCCGGGCAAATCGGAAGGCTCATATTCTACTTTATTGGTATGTAATTGTTCAACCCCTTCATCTAGGCAGTTTGGGAATATATAACTTGCATAAATTTAACAAGGCGCTTTTGGCAAAATGGTTATAATCAATCTGCAAGAAAGAAGGTAGAATTGCAGTCATTTACATTGAAGTATGACTTAAAGGGGTGGCCCTTCAACTAGTCAGAAAATTAAAATTGAAAGAAGGGTTCAGGTGTTTGGAAGGGTTGGGCCACGATTTTTGAAGACTTGTCATGGCATTTGAGTTGAGATGGAGAATGACAACACAACCATGTTTTGGCAGGACTATTGATAGGAAGACAGGCAGCTTAGGGATGTATTCCCTAACCTATACGATGCCATAAGAAAAAGATAGGCCCGGGATATTGAACCACTTGGGACTTTGTACTAAGAAGAAACCCTTCGGATTTAGTCAGTGGTCTAATCTCATCAGTCAAGTTAAGATTCTATTGAGGTCTCAAAGAGAGGATGAAGTGAAGTGAAAGTTCTCCTGTGATGGTGTTTTCAAGACATCATCCTTTTACTTGGCGTTGTCCTCCCCGACTATGCAATGGTTGCCAAAGAAGGCGTTCTGGAGGGTTGGTCTACTGCTTCAGAGATCACTCATGACATGGCAAATCATACATGGGCGTGTTAATACCAAAATCAGATTGAAATAGAGGTTTTCACCTTGCAAGCAGGTGTGTATTATGCTGTAAACAAGAAGAAATCACTCATTCACCTGTTTTGGGACTGTGACTTCTTTAGAACCTTGTTGAACCAGACCTGGGGAGACTTTAATCTACATTAGAACGACCTCAATTTACCTAGGGATATGGCAGTTGCACCACATTTAGCTTGGAAGGGGAAAAAATGGATGTTTATCTAGAGAGTTTGGATTTTCTCGGCTTGGAAGTTAATCTGGTCTGAAAGGAACCATCATTGGTTTTGTGATAGCAGGACTGATAATGCAGATATATATACTCACTCCGATGGGAGGTAACATTTAGAGCTCATAAAAAATGGACAGGAACTCCAATTGATTGGATTGAGAGACACCACGTCATCACCTAGTGGATCAGCTTTTCTGTCACAGGAAATCGTCTTTGGGGACCTTATAGATGTTTTACGGAGCGGATTGCAGCAGGGGTGACAGTCCGAATTCATGGTTGGAGCTTCTGAGGTTTGCCAAGCCGAGGTTGATGGAGCAGCTCTTTCCAAACTCTGAAGGGTAACGTCTTAATCAGATCCGCAGCAGCAAACTGTCTGGACCAGTGACTTCGGAAGGAGTGATGCAGAAATGTATCTCTTCTCATTCCATGTCTGTGTGTGTGCGTGTGCATGCATGGTGTGTGTGTTTGTGTCTCAAGGTGGGTTAATCTGCATACGTAACAGTGTGTGTGTGTGTGTGTGTGTGTGTGTGTGTGTGTGTGAGAGAGTACTTCTTTGCTTGCAGACCTGCTGCATCTACCGTTGTTGGCACTCTCCTAGGTTCTGCAGGAAGCTGGTTCAATATTCAGGGAAGGGAAAACTGCAATTTCCTCGGTCTACAGAACATCACTTCACACCTTGAAACGGATTGCAGAACTGGTGGAGTGGCAGCAAGCTGGTCGGCTGGGCAAGCACAACTCCCTGGGATAGCAGAGGAGCTAGTCTGACTGTGCAGGATATGGTTGTGCTGTTCGGTGCTGTCCTGTTTCATTCTCTGTTGCTTCTGTTCATCTCTATCCTCTTTTCCATTCCAAATTCCCTTCTCCTAACTGATTGAGCAAAGATTGATTGATTCTTATCTTGAGAAGAATGGAATTCGGCTCGCTACCAGGGTTTGCAGGGTGGTCCTGAAGGTATTCTAATTCATCTCAGGTGGGAAGTCACTGTGCGGGCTCATCGAAAATGGCCAGGCCTGCCCATCGAATGGATCGGAGCCTGCAGAATAATCTCCTGACGCTAGCAAAGTTGCTCCCCTGTTTCTGTTGCTTATAAATTCTGTAACTTAAGACTCTGTTAACTCGTTATACTGGGTGTGATACCTCATGACACCCTTTCACTTTCAATGAAATGTTTTTCTCTCAAAAAAAGATGTTTAAAGGTTACCCGGATACATAATCAGGGATCAAGCAGCTCTGCACCTTTTCACAAAAAAAAATACCATCCGCAACTTATAGAAAATACAAAAATTTTAAGTTTCCATTGGTGCTTAGCTATAAAAAATCTGCAAATTAAATTCAACTCTCTTACATGTGCATGCCTGCACGCAGAGATATATGCTGACAGATGTGGAAGTTAGGCTCTTAAATTAGCTAAAATGAGAAAATGGTCTATCTTTACAAATATGGCATAATGATGGAAAAATGCCTTGGAAATGAGTAGCCGAAACAAAAGCTCATTAAATGTGAAAATCAATCAACTAACACTAACTTTATGTCATAAAGGAAGCTAACATCAAGCAGATTTATTTGCACATCAAGAAGTTGACATTACCATCCACCTCCATAATATTTTCCCTTGTCAATGACCAAGCCCATTCACATCCATTGGGTAACTTCCAAGCACTCTAAGGAATGTTGCGAACTCCTGTGTTCGTGTGTCATAGATAAGCATGCATATATATGTTTGGATGAAACAAGAAAGACAAGTTCAAGAAAATTCCTAGCAAATAAATTTTCTGTCTAAGATACCTACATTGATATTCAAGACTCTCACCTCTAAATTCCTGAGTGCATTTTGTGCCCTTATTTCAGCCATTGATGCCTCAAAATCGACATAAAATAGATAATTGAAATATCTGCAATGCAAGGTAATGCCACTACTCAATCATGAAAAATAAAATTAGAAAAAAAGGGAAAACAATTGCCACAACATGGAAGAGCATGTGGTAAATAAAACCCATTTGTGAAAGGAATAAAGCCATAAAAAAGTTTAGAAATCATAAATGTTAAGAGAGTTTCAGTAGTCACTTTCGAGAAATGCTGTCACAATCATCAGGTATGCGCAATGGTTGCTGTCTCCATGGCCTACTTTCAATCTGAAAAAAGTTTATGGTTGTTAAGAACCAGAACAAGATACAACATGCATTGGGTACCAACGGATAAAAGAGGCAGTAACATTATTAGTACCTTAGTGAGGTTGATATCCCTGGTAGCAAAAACACCAAGTGCCTTACAAAGCACACCAGGCCCCTCTTCTAGTGAAAATACAATGCTTGTCTGGAGAATACATCATAAGAAGAAAAAAGTAGTACAACAAATCCAAAAGAAGTGGTGTAAGATTCAGTAACTTGGAGAACCAGATCCAGCATAACACGTTTCCAGCAACGGCTGATCAGCAACTTGAATGAACCAGGCCAGCCAGTCTGGCCCAACCAAATAAGCATGAGTTCCAACACAGAAATCACATTCTAATTTTTTACTTGGATTTTTCAATGAGATGTTTCACAGTCCACAGATATGCTGAAGTGAATATATGGCACAAGTGGACTTACCTTGAAGGGCTTATGGACCCCTGGAATGATAGGCTCTCTTGCCAACATCAGAAATCGTGTCACATTGTCAGAGTAATCCTGAAAAAAAAAAGCTGCTATGAGAAAAGAACGGAATAGCATGTCTCAGTCTCAGATATTTAAACTGAGATATGTCTCTGGTGCAGATGTGTGTACGGTGTCGATGAGTCAAAACTCATATGTCCAAGTTGTTTTGACTCAGTCTGACACCATAGATGTGCTAAAGATCAGCTCTTGAATCATGTTTCTTTGACAAAAAATATATTTTTTAAGCCGAAACATTTACAGCCATTGATTTTTTAATTGCCGAAAAAACATGTTCACACATCAGAATCTGATGGTCAAAGGGCCGATCCTCACTAAATAAAACATGTATATCGCATCAAGTCAACAGTGTCAGATTGAGTCAAAACAACTTGGGCCTATGAGTTTTGACTCATTGACACCGAATGCACATTCACACCAGATCCTTTAAACTGAATCTTTTCTCAAGGCCTGAAATATATGATCCTTTTGCAGAAAGAAACTGTAGAAAAACAAACCTGAATATCCTTGGCAAGGATATCCAATCCATAAATCTGTGCAGCCCTAGAACTAGCAACAGCTCCTGTATCTTGAAGATTGTGGGTAGCAATAAACTGTGGAGCAGCAAATCATCTGACAGGTTAGTTATGTTCTAGGCACCTATGTCACACGGACACTTCACTCAGGGACATAAGACTTTGTACCTGTGCAGCACCAGCAGTATCATCTACAGCTTCTCTTACAACCCCCAACTTTGAAAGAGTAAGCTCGCATTGGGCAAGAGCCTGAGCGGTGTACATGAGTTCATATCTGATAACATCATGAGCTGAAAGAACAGAAAGAACTACCACAACTGATCATGCTTACCTGAGGATGGCTAAGAACACGTTTTAGAGCTTCCAATTTCACACCAGGAACCGCGAGCAAGCAATGATGCACTGCAAATTGCACCTCTCCAACAATGTGCAATTTATGCCGAAGTAGTAGGTCATAATTGCGATGGATGCTTCCCCCTAAAGAATTCTCTATAGGCAACACTGCCCTGTCAACAAGCCATCGTTCAACAGCCTACATGAACATTTTTGAAATAAATAATGAGGCAGAACTCGAACACATGAAACCATCAATAAATTTGGGATTAACAAAGATAATTAGTACCCAAAAGCAGTTACACTCAACCGTACCTATCAAATTGAACCAGCATTTTCAAAAAACAAAATAAAATACAATGGTGTACAACTCTAATGAATTTGTTGAGGGAAGCTTAGCATCCACCATGAGTATTGGACAAAATATTGATAAAACCAATGTTGTGTGTATACGTATCATTACTTTTTTGAAATATGATATGATACACACTCATATCGTGATACGAGTGTGTATCATGCTAGGCATATCGTACGATATAGGTGTGTCTCACTTAAAAAAAAAAACTTACTTTTTAAGTTTTGGGTTTTAAAGACCTCTTGAGGGCCGACTTCTCCATTTGTCTAGAGGTTATTAGAAGAGAACCCACACACCCTAGGAGCCGTGAGATCGATTTAGAGGCAGATTCGTGCACAAGTGAGAGGCTTTTGCAATTTTTTCAAGAGTGCATCGGCAGAATGGATGAGATAAAGCAGACAGTTGAATGCTGCCAAGAAATTACTAAATTTATTTACAATCATGCATGGGTTTTAAGCTTAATGAGAAAGTACATTGGTGGTGTTGAGTTGATTTGTAGTGCAATTACTAGATTTGCTAAGAATTTTTTGACAGTGCAAACTCTATTAAATAATAGAGCTGCACTAAAAAAAATGTTCTCATCAGATGAGTGAAATGCATATCCCCGTGCACAAAAAAGAAAGCTCAGAGAAATTATAGATATTGTATTCAGAAGTGAATTTTGAGATTCATGCGTGAAGTTGTTGAGAATAACTATACCTTTGGTGAATGCGCTTTGATTGGTTGGCAGTGAAGACAGGCTAGCTATGGGGTTATCTTTATTAGGTCATGGATAAGGCAAAAGATGTCATTATAGATAATTTAAAGGGAAAGAAAAAATTGTAGATACCTATATGAAACATCATTGATCATAGGTGGACTATGCAACTTTATCAACCTCTTCATGTTGTAGCATATTATTTAAATCATGAATTTAGATACTCCCCTACATTTAAAATTAACAAAAAAGTTAACAAGGGACTTTTGGATTGCATCGAAAGGTTAAACCCTGAGTATAGTATTCAAGATCAAATTCATAAAAAAATGAAAACTTATGATAATGCATTGTATGATATGGGGAGACCTGCAACAGTGTAAAATCGTGTCACGATGCGTCCAGATAATTTATTTTTTCATTTCAATTTTAATTTCATAATGTTATTTAGTTATGATGTTTTGTATGATGGTATTTGCATATGTTATTGTCTTATTGATTTCTTATTTTCTTGTTTTTTTTTAAGACATGTAGTGGGCTAGGTTTGAAAGTGATGTTTCAAATTTAAGAGCTTTAGCTATTCGCATTCTTAGCTAAACATACAGTGCAAGTGGATACCAGAGAAACCAGAGTATCTTTGAGCAAATTCATACAAAAATAAGAATCAGGTTGGAGTACAAAAGGCTCAATGACCTCGTCTATATTCGCTACAATAGAGGTATATAAAATTATAAAGTTTATTTGTCATTTTCACGTGTTTAATTTTAATTTTTCATGTCATCCTTTTAGGCAAATCGAAAAGTTATCAACGAGGAGGCATAAAGAGCAATTTGATCCCATTAATTTGAAACATTCTGATTAATTGGATGCATAGGTTGAAGAAGACGCGACTCTTTTGAATAAAGAGGGCATTCAATTAATTAACATAGAAGGAGCAGAGGAGGTAGATGATGAAGACCCCACTTATCTTGGAGACAATGTGGATGTCGAAGAAGGAGGAGAAGACGAAGAAGAAGATAATGATGATGAAAAAGATGATTATGATTATTGAGGTTTTATATAATATGTTTTAAAAAAACTTGGTTATTTAACACTTAATTGTTCATAAACTTGGTTATTTTATTTTTGTTTATATAATATGAAAGTATGAGTCTCGTGGCATGTTCTTAATTGCAAGATATTTAATATTTTGCATTGTCCTTGTGAGATATGCATGCAATATTATCTATGATTCTATATTAGTTGATGTTTGATGATGTCTTATGTGGCTAAATGCTTTATATGTGATTTTTATTGCATTTTTGGAAATTCATCATTGTTTCATGTGATATGATTGAATTTTTGCTATTTTTTCTTGATTTTTTTGAATTTTTTAGATTTTTTTTATTAAAAAATTATGATATTTTATGATACGGTGTTACTTTGGGACGACCGATACGGGTAACGATACGATACCTACAACCTTGGATAAAACAAAAGTTGAACTTTCAGGATGAAGACTTGAAAACATGTGAACT